>NC_049981.1:33198753-33214339 GCF_000003815.2 Branchiostoma floridae
AGCCGCTGTGCCGCCTTGTCTATGGATCCTGCGGCCAGGTCGTGACCTTTCAGCCTCTCCACATTCCGCACCCTGCCGATGGACAGAATCACTCTCTCTGGCTTTCGAACTTTCTTACTTTCTTCTCCATAGGTCACATTTGCTTCACTGAAGACCTTTGAAGGTTCGGGTAGGAAGATGTAGTGATCCACACCACGCTGTTGGAGGAACCTGTCGTAATGCCGGTGAATGAGCGGTCCTACCGAGAAGACGACATCAGCCTTGCCAATGTCGTCCTGGATGCTGGCTTCCTTCCTCCCCACACCCAGGGCCTTCTCGTCACTCTTGTAGTGCTCCGTCTCCTCTGGCGCCACGTGACCGAACATGGCGAGCTTGGCGTGTGGAAACCGCTCCTCTTTGATCTTCCTGGCTGCTCTGCTTGTGACGTCAACATGACCCACAATGCAGCTGATATCTGATGGGATGTGTGGAAAGTGGTGTTTGTGGTACACAGTCAGCCATTCTAAGGACGGCTTCGTGCTGCTGTCTACATCAAGACGAGGCTTGAGGAGTCTCACTCCGTCTCGTTCTGCATCCTTCTCATCTTGATGACTTGCCTCCAGCACGGTAGCGTAGACCTTGGCACCCGCGGCGGAGAGCACGCGCGCGGCACTTAGATTAATTGTGGAGATTCCGCCCTTTGACGTGCAGTACTCGTCACTAACCAACAGGACTGAAACTCTGGCTGGAATAGAAAGCACAGGTAAACTTCAAATAGATTTCAACTTAGAATTACAAGATAGTTCATACCATTTTGTACTTTTCTTGTGGTAAAAGTTTTTTTATTCGAGATAGAACTGGAACAATTAAACAATGACAATACAATACAATGACTCCTTAAGAATTTGTCTATATGTCAAAGAAAATGAGAACTTATACGCCACGTAGTATATCATAATTTTGTGAATAACTATACAAAACTTTGAATACATTGCAGTATAGCCATACTTTGAGTGCTGCAACTACAACGTCTCTTTCTGGAAGAAAACATTGGGTGTTTTTTTTTTTCAAAACGATCCCTCCTGATTGCCAAAGATGTTGTCAATAATTTGTGAAGGGAAGGGGAATCTTAGGTTATTTCCGAGACATTCCTTCCAAACTCTCACCAGTTGAACTTTCCTCTTTCCTTCTTTTAGAGGGCACATCTGCGCCTCTCTGGTCTCTGCCTTTCAGCTTCTTGCCTGTTGGGAAGACATCAGAAAAAAATCATTTACATCTTTATACATAATTGTAAAGTCGTACGAATTAATTTGGTCCTGATGCCTCACGCGTATGCATTATAAGTAACGACAAGGAGGAAACAGCTACAGACTAAAAGGGCACTAATTTATTTTTTTTACGTTCAGGCAAACATTAAAGCTCTCCAAGTTTATAGACAAAGCGTTTTGGGTATCGATGTTCTCACCTTTTGCCGACGTCCGGCTGGACTTCCTCTTCCTGCGGGTGTGAGCGGCAGGTTCTGCGGCACTCCCGCTGTCTGGATGGGCAGAGCTCCTGCTGGAGTGAGCGGCATGCTCTGCGGCACTCCCGCTGTCTGGATGGGCAGAGCTCCTGCGGGTGTGAGCGCCTGGCTCTGTGGCACGTCCGCTGTCTGGATGGGCAGAGCTCCTGCTGGAGTGAGCGGCATGCTCTGCGGCACTCCCGCTGTCTGGACGGGCAGAGCTCCTGCTGGAGTGAGCGGCAGGCTCTGCGGCACGTCCGCTGTCTGGATGGGCAGAGCTCCTGCTGGAGTGAGCGGCAGGCTCTGCGGCACGTCCGGTGTCTGGACGGGCAGAGCTCCTGCGGGTGTGAGCAGCAGGCTCTGCGGCACGTCCGCTGTCTGGATGGGAAGAGGAACCTGCAGCATCTGAATCAACCCTCAGTGCATGTCTCCCTGCTGATGTGATATTATAAAAAAACTTTTCTAGCTTTTATTTAGCTTTTTGGCTTCAAGTTAACCTCTAGGGAAAACCAAGGAGGTTATATATTCACAAGGAGGTTATATTCACAGTGAGTGACAAACCTGTCTTGCCTTTGAAGATCATGTACTGTAAACGAGCTATATGACAAAAACGGTACACGGTATACAGAGAACAGTTAGCCAGTAATGATAATATTCCCAAGATATACAGTGATCACATGAAAATTGGCGAAACATGATGTTAAATACCTCTATTATCCCTAGTGTGACACGGGGGGGGGGGGGATATACGACTCTGTCTGAATTTTGACAACCCAAACAAATGAAACACCGAGTAAGATTGTAAGATTATAATATTCGTCGCTGTATGTCACTCCGAGAGATAAATAGATAGACACATAGATGATGGTTGGGACAATACTGAAGATAAGGACATAACCAAGTTAACAAGGATTTAACAAAAGACAGTGCTTACAGATGCCTGGTTCGTGACCTCCATATTCTTGGAATGCTGTGCTCGCAGGTTCAGAGGACAACCCGCTGTCGCTCTCATCGCTGTCGGTGTCTAAAAACTGCAGTCGTTGTCCTTTTGGGGGAAATGTTCAGAAAACTGGTGACTCTGGTCTATGTAAGAGATCACTTCTGATAATGCAGTCAAAAATATATAATCTTGTGTGGTGCAAGTTCGAGAATTGTTTTGCAATAACCTTTGTAAAAACACCACCAAAATATGCAGCAACAAAATATCAAAGAACGACGAACGACTTTTCGTATTGATCCAAATGTTGTTGACAGCCGTCTCTCTACTCTTATCTCTTCTCTAGTTCGAGACGTCTTTTGTATTAATCTTAAAAACAACAACAAAAATATGTTGTTATATCGACTTTCCTTATTGACCAAATGTTGTTGACAGTCTCCCTACCTTTGGTGGTGATGAACTGACAAACCGGCGTCCCGGCAGCATTCTTCAGCAGCATCTTGAACGCCGGCTGATACTTCTTCAATGACTTAACTTTCTTGAGGTCAACTTCAACCCGAAATTTCTTGTAGAACTTGTCCGTCTCCAAAGTATCGTAGAATATGAGACCCTGTAAAAAAGACCGAGAGGTACTGCTAAGATGCATTCAACTATGTTCATAGAAGACGAGTGTAATTTTGTATTCTTGACTGTTCACTATACAACAATGAGAGAAAAATCTTCTTCAACAGTGTACCAGATAAGTTTCCATGATTTCGATATTTAGATAGCACAGACAATTACGTTCTTCATAGATGAACCAAATATTTTAATCTCCATCTGACTTTACATGAAGTTGAAGTCTTAGTTATATATCACACCCTTACACCAATTGTACTTATTATCACTGGGAACTGTATTCTATTCACCTTGACCTGTACTTAGCTTCGTAGAGAGCATAAACGTGCAGCAAAGGTCTTCATTATCATTTTATCACCATTAATGCAAATTTGCATGGTATTGGCAATGGAACACAGTTAGGTGAACAGAGGGGGAAAGAAAATAAGATTATCGTACAGACTGGTGAGTACCTCGGGATTTGTAGGCATTGTCAACTCCTCTCCGTTTCTGACGGACACCTCGAGACGATACGTCTCTCCTGACTGCAGCACACACTGGTCCTGATCCCACCTGATGTACCCGTCTAACGCTTCCAGATCCTCCAGAGTCTTGATAGATAGGGAAGAGTTCAGTTAGAATCTTAACAAAGCACAGAGATGGAATACAAGCTGAAACAGCAAAATCTCATATCCTACTTTTTAAGGAACTAATGTATAACACGCGAAGACACATCTAATTGGCAGGGCTCGGTGCATAGTCACGTACATTTGTGCACGCAAAACTAGAGCAGTGAACCTGAATTTTGACAATGCGTGCACCGATCGGTGCTCATATATATTTGTGTAGGGTTACGTACATTACAGCATATTCTTAAGTACTCTTTAGTTGTGCGTTCTTTTAATTCTTTTCACCAGTACACCTATTCCCAAAATTAATTTCGAGCCATTGTAGGTAATGGGTTCGACCATTCGAGCTGAATCCCTCACCTGAAGAGCTACCAGGGCGTTGGAAGCAATGTAGACATGGACTTGACATTCCGGCAAGAAGTTTCGTGGTCCGAACACAACACAAAGACCGTTCCTTGGATAGAACTTGGCGGCAATCTTCTTCATCACAGGACCAAACAGGCTGCCTTTCTCGAATCTGGTGCAGATGTGGTTTGAAGTGATCGAAGAGACGGGTAGAAACTCAATTTCACCGCCGACAACATGGACAACCCGCATGTCTGCTAGATCAGCCTCTGAAGTAAGGATTTAAATCACGACAGCCGTTGTAAAACTGCATCAAATCTATTTAGATTTGCGGGTAAAAGTTTGGCGAAAACATGCAGTATTGGCACGAAACGATATGATGATGATCAATGAGAAATTCATAATAAAGGTAATTAAAAGAAGAAATCAGGATTGAAATGGTGAATGGCTATAAGTATATACTTCTTCGTAGTGTTGTGTGCCAGAGAAGATATCATTCTGAAATATATACTGACCAGCATCGTTTGTAACGTGCAGCACGTGCGGCAGTAGGATGTCCACCGGCCCCTCCACGTCCTCACACTGGATGGAGAAGAGCGGACCCACCGGCATCCATCCCTGGCCCTGCTGCCAGTTGTCGGACCAGTTCGCACTCCTGTAGGTCACGTGCAGCGGGTAGGGCGTCACCACGACCAGGTCGGTCCGTCTGCACAGGTACTTACCTTCACCTGGCAGGCGGAGGGACCTGAGGAGATAAACACAGGTATTGTACCCAGGTGTTCAAACATATAGGAGTTTCACAGCGGGTAGGGCGTCACAATGCCCAGGTCAGACCTAGATACGTTCCAACTTAGCAGTAGTGTATGGCAGATGAACGGTGCTTGTTCACATTGGACATGCAGATGTAACAGACTAGGATGAACGCCAAACCTGATGACGTGTATTGTCTATGTGTCTGTTGGAATAGCTGCCAATGAGTTCTGTAAATAGTTCTGTAAATAGAAGAGTAATACTGCAATGATAACATTACCACTGTATTAACGCCTTAAAATGATACCGTATCAAAGTGAAGTGATGACGTACCATTACCATTGCTGGTGGTTGCCTGATCATGGCTGCATGTTAAAATAGTTACTCACCATTCGGTGTCTCCGGTCATCTCAGGACTGATCTCTTGTGACGGCAAGGCATCACGGTACTCCTGTATATATGGGATATCGGTGTAGCTTCATATACATGTGGAGAGTCCAAGAGAATCATACATGTATATATATGAATATTCATGTTATTATATGACTAATTAAATGTAGGTCTAATTAGCAAAATAAGAAGTGTGACATCCTGACCATCCGTTAGACAAACATTTCAAATACGACATATAGATCGAGCTCCATCGAAGGGAATGACTATTAGTGACGTCACTCCTGACTGTGACGTTAGCATCGGAACGTTTTTATTACTTTTATGATTCCTAAAAATGTCATTAAGATAAATCGCTATCATTCAGTCTGTTATGGAAATACGGAAATTGGCACAAAACAAAAATTCCAGTATGAGAAATTCTCCTATCCTGTAATCTGCCACAGAAGTTATACTTCATGCATCAAGTATAAGATGATTAACTTCATGCATCAAGTATTAGATGATCACATGAGCACCAGAGCCAACCACTCTCACAAATACCGAACCCTACGATGTAGGTGTGACACAGCAAAGTATGCCTACTACGACAGGACAATTCCTGAATGGAACAGGCTCTCCGCCCACATTGTCGACAGCCCCACACTGGACACTTTCAAGAACAGGTTGCTGTCATCGCATACGTAGTCCAGCCGCTGCGCCTCCTCCATCCGCGTGATATTCCTATGGGAAGTTTGCGGATTACGAACTAGAACTAGAACTAGAACCTTATATATCCCTTGTATAAGAAAAGTCACCTTATACATCCCCTGTACATCTGCAGCCAGGTCCGGTTCGCCCATGTTCTGCAGTGTTTCCTCCAGCTGCGGCAGGTAGTGGAGCGGTCCGTGGGGGGTCTTGGTGCGCCACGCCTTCAGCATCTGGAACGCCTTCTGGATGTCCCCGATTCCCGAAATGTTGTCCAGCACGGCCCTGTTCAGCCCCAGCTCCTGTCCCAGTCGGGTCCACAGCTGCTCCTCCTCACCAACAGCCCTGCTGATCTGGTACAGTCGGTTGTCTGGACAGGAGGACATCAAGACAAAAATAGTCATGTATCTTACATAAGAGTTGGCACATTGGGGCACACTTGAAGTAATCGCACTCTAAAAACATTACGAGTGAGCAAGGGTATTTTTCAAAAGGAATGTAAATGGCTCAGGGACATTAAGATAAGATAGAGTCGAAAATAAGATAAAGAAACAATTACGGTAACTGAGTGATGGAATTATAGCATTTTCTCATTAATTATGCAAATTTGGTCATTTGCATAATTTCCATCAATCAATGTTTTCCTGGACAGGAGGACACCAACACGAAAATAGTCACGTATCTTACATAAGAGTTGGCACATTGGGGCTCACTTGAAGCAATAGCATGCTAGCACTTAAGGATATTAGGAGTGAGCAGGGGTATTTTTCAAGGTCAATATAAATGGGCTCAGAATTCAGGGACATTTAAATGAGAAGATAGAGCTGAAAATGAGATAAAGAACAATTACGTTGAATAAGTCAATAATTTATCTATTATGTATCCACTATGTAGTATATATCTAAGCACTACTTACCTTACAAGCGTAAAAAAAACAATGATGTTCCTTCGATTACTCTAGATAAAGACGCCTGTCGTACTTACCGATGAAATATTTGCCAATGACGTCATCCGGCGTTCTGACGTCAGGAATATCGAGTGGCCGTTCCCAGCTTCCTTCAGACATCCTCAACAAGTCACCCGGCACGTGACGCCTCACAGCCTCTATAGTGAGCGACTTTGTTGTTTCTCCGCTTCCAACACTGTTACTGAAGTACAAGGCAGGAAACTCGTCCCAACAGGCCTCCATCACCTTCACTACCGTCTGAGCCTGGCGCCACGCCTTCTCCGGCTCTCCCCGGATCCGGATTTCTTCTCTTGTAGGGAAATGGCGGTACATGACGTCTTCTGCGTTCTCTCCAACATGAACGACAACTGTGTCCTTGGTGAGGAGACGGCGTGTGGTCTGCTCCATGGACAGGATACGGGAGACCATGGTTTCCGGTAGACCCAGAGGAGGCTCTTGGCTGTACTCTATAGTAACAGAGATCTCCTCTCCGCCTGATGGCACAGCCTCTGGCCAGCAGCGCGCCACCTCGTCAGGCTGGGCGGCAGGAAGCTCTGTTGGAAAGATCACCGACCCTGAGTAACACAGGCCGAAGTGCTTCATCAGGGGAAGGAGACTGCTGAAGGTAGAAATGTTGTCTCCAAGCAGGTTCTTCATGAAACTGTCGCTTGCCCTCCCCGTCTTCAGAAAGGACGCCCTGTCTTCAGCAAACTGCGCTCTCGTGTGCTCAGAGAGAGACTCGGCTATGCTGTCCAGATATGCCGGTAGGTCATGCCTGAAGATCTGCTTGAAGAGTGTGAGGATGATAGTTGGGTCGGGGAAGACCAGATCTTCCATCCCCCTGATGTGGTTGTAGAACAGGATCTGTCCGGCCACGTGCAGATAGCTGAGCGCGTTCAGAACGTCTGACTCATTCATCCCTGCAGCTGCTCCAACGTCCTGACAATCCCTGACATGAAGGTACGGCCGTCCTGAAGTCTTGATGTTTTCTGACAGTTTCGTCCAGGAAGTCGGCAGCTCTTGGCGGGCAGCAGGGAACAATCGCTCGTCCTTCACCATTTCTGCCATCTTGTCGCACAGAGCTTCGATACCCTGGAACGTCTTGCTGCTGACCGGGATAACCTGTACGTTTAACAGGCCTTTGGGCCGTCCGTCAAGTAACTTCTCCAGTGACTCTTTCTTGGCCAATATGTCGTCTCTTGTGAGACCGTAGAAAGGTCCGGTCAGGTCTGATCCGCCGTCCGCTACATCCACCGCCTTCTGACAGAGTTGTATCTCTTCTTTCAGCTTGGTTTGTATTTTACTCTCAGCGGCCTGGATGTCTCTCTGGATGGAGGAACAAGCTGCTGCTATCATCTCCTCGGCCTTGTCTGGCGGGAACAGGTCGACTTTGGTTCCTACAACAAGGATAGCCGGGTTGAACACGTGGGAAGTCACGGATGTTAGCCACGTTCCCACTCGTTCCTGGAACTCTTCTGACTTGTATCCTGGCAGGTCTACATTGAGGATGTGCAGGGCCTGACGTGTCAGGAAGAACCGGTGCGTGTAGTGGTAGATCTGGTGACCTCCGAAGTCGTACATCTCGTACTTGACGTTATTCTTGGTGTCATGGTAAGTGATGACGTCAACACCGATGGTTCTGTCAGTTTCAGCCTCCACGTGACCTTGACCCTTCATCATACAGTTGAGCAGACTGGTCTTCCCTGCCTCCGTCTGTCCCAGAATCACACACTTGACTTCGAAAGGTGTTGTGGCCTGTGTGCGCGCATGCGCGTCGGGATGACGTAGATGTTTCTGCATCATTTCTACAGCAGAATGGTTACATAAAGTATGATTAATATATCAAACAACGTACTATAACTAATCCTACCAAACAGTTATAACTGCCGACGTTTAGGTGGTCGTCTTTCAACCTGATGAAACTATTCGCGTACTGCACACAGACGTCGGACAAAAAATTGATTTCTTCTAAGATAAATCACCCCTCTTTCAAAGCATAATATAATTGACCTGATTTTTAGATGTGACAAAAAATGTACCGGGAAATAAGATTAGTCAAATGATGATTTGATTTCCCCAAAACGCTATAATTTCCAACCGCAACATTAAGTGGATTTACAGTACATAGCCTAATTCATACGTGGTGAGAACTAGAAAATTATATACTGTCGATCAGTAGTATATTGTGTATTGATATCCGAGTAGAAAATAAGATAAGATCCTAGTTGTGCCGACCTTGAGTTTGCCGTGTGAAATGTGCCCTCTGTGCGGTTTGTTGACCAGGTTGTGCCGCCTGCTGTTCCCCGATGCCGTAGAGCCGCTCCTCCTCCCGCTCCCGTTCCTCCATCTCCTCCGCCAGGAAGTCCTGTCCTTCCTCCCGCAGGACCCGCACTAACCAGTCGTACGGCTCCTGACGCATCCTGTTCTCCAGCATGTATACCAACCGCTCCCCCCTGCTGACTGGTGTCGGCTCCGCCTGGGGGAGGGAACATCGGCAGGGTGGTTTCATATATATACTTTTGTATTTTCATCCTTTATCTGTGCCTGTTAGGTTATGATCCTGGGGGGAGGGAAAATCGGCAGGTATAGCGAGCTCGAGAGACAGGAGTGAACAGGAGTGGAGAAGGGCGATGGCGGGCATATCTAAGATCATCCAAAGCTATTACAAACTTTACAACTGGGAGGTACTGACTGTGGGGCGAGCTCAGGAGACAGGCCGTGTTAGGTATGGCGTTCAATACAACATAATGCAACAACAGGGGCCCCTTTTGTATACCTAACTTTTATATAGATGAATACAACTTATAATGACTGTCACCTTTATGGCAGAAGAGACGGATCTATGCACACGTGTCATACCAGTACAATGCACACGTTAGGGGCTAATACTGGAAGCCTTGGCGTTTACTTGATATGGTAATAGTAGAAACATATCATAACATATTTTGTTGTGTGTTGGGAACCTCCGAAACAAAACTTATTCAGAGTTTACTTTCGTCAGAAGTGTGTGCTGCCGCGGAACATGTAGTGAAATTTTGTTAAATACAAATTAGGACGGGCATATTGAAAGCCAATATATCATAGTATATGTGGCAGTGATGCTGTTATTCAAACTCTGACAATTGTCGCTTCCACCCTGTACCTTACCTGGATATCCCGGAGCTCAGCCGGACTCAGCTGGTTCTCCTGTTCCAGCCGTGTAAGAACAGCTGGGAGGTTCATGTTGTCAGACAGGAACGCACCGGTGTATAACAGCGCCTTCCCGCACGGGAGCCTCAGTTCACCTGTGGAGATGGGCAGACAAACGGCACACGTCAGTCTAACTTGGTTCGGTCTACATGTATGTTAGGGACACCGTGTTAATTCACAAAGTACCTGAATGTTTATCATTAATTACTTCAATAAAATACATACACGACAACACTACATGTTCTTCAAACGAAACAAACGTAGCATCAAACTCTGCAGGAGCAGCTATTATCATTTTGTAAGCCTTCAATCAGTGCAAAAAAGAGGCTGCAAATTGCATTTCGGTTAAAAAGCTGTCCACATATTTAAGCAAAGACATCTCAATAGTTCTTCTCGGTGTTCATATGAGTGTAGTATGTACTAGATGTTATAAGCAAGTAGTCTGTTCAAACATTCTGGATTTGTTTCACATTGTACACTGTGTTTCTTTCAGTATTTCATATCCCTAAATCTACATCTATTGTTATGTTTTAAGTTTAATTCTACCATTTAGCTGGTTGTCTTATGCAATATACATATCTTTGCCTTACATTGTACCTGTTTTACAAATTTTGCGCAATAAATGTTGACTTGACTTGACTATCAGATGAAAATGACTTAAATACATCACAGTCCGCTGATTACATTATGTCCCAGCCATGAAATGTCCACCCTCACCTGTTTGTCTGCAGAGCGCGTCACGCACATCCCAGGCGATACCTTCTATCCCACTGTAACCACTGCCGGGCATCCACTCCTCAACCCTGTCCCGCTGGACCCGCCTGGCCGGCTCCTCCAGGGTTGGGTACTGCCGGCTGACTAACGTGCCGAACTCACGGAAGTCATCCTTGTTCTGGTCCAGCCAAATGACGTACCGAGGCTTGTTGTTCCTCACGGCAGTTTCCAGTCCGACCGTGAGCGAGGACTGGTCAGCAAGCAGGTGTCTGCTGATCACGGGCACGACAAGTTTCACGCTGCCGAGGGTCAGTGTGGACGTGAGCTGTGCGCGGCTGACGTCACCAGGAGTGTCTGTGACCTGCTGACAGGAGATGTCTGTCTGGGGTAGATTGTAACCCCAGCCCAGACTCACACCCAGCTTCTCCACCAGCCTCCTGACGAACTCCCCATCCTCTGCTGCGTGCAGGAGGACAACATAAGGACCTGATAAGGAACAACAAGGTCACAATAAAATGTTTAATTCAATCATATTACAAAAGTGCGAATATTTATATCATACTGTTGTTAAGAATGTGCCGCGCGTATAGAAACTAGGTACGACAATCTTATCTAAAAGTTAACCTAACCAATCCTAGTACCTAGACATAAGATAATAAGTAAAAAGAACCTAAACCACCCAAACAAAATTTGGGGAAAATGAAAGTAAAGGAAAAATGGATACAATGCTGAAATCTCATTTCACCGGTATTCATGATATGTTGATATACTTTCTTAAGTCATTTATGGTGAAATCAAGACATAAGCAATGCCACATAGTAAAAGCTTGTCAATGACAGGAACAGTGTAACCTCGGACCTAAATATATCAAATTTTAACATGATCATCCAAGACTATCAGCGCTGAAAGATAAAAGCCATTGTAAACCAAAGGTCTTTGAAGTAAAAATGACCAATGTTACTCACATGACTATTAGCACTGAAAGATAAATCCATTGTAAACACTTTGAAGTGAAAGTGACCAATATAACTCACCTGTTTCCATTGTGATTGACGGATGACGTCATATAGGTGATGGTGTCAGAACAGGAATGTCAGACTCCCGATCTGACGAGACGGACAGACGACATACCAGACTGCGGAGTTATACTGGAGGGACAGGTTAACAGGACTGTTAAGGATGTCATTTTCCTTTTCCCAAAAAGTAGTGCCATGTAGGGTCAAAGGTGAAGTACACTATTAGTGTAAATTGCTCACTACGATAGCGCTTCGTCACGAGGAAAGTTCTGTCACATTTCTACTCATTCGATGAGTATTGTTGACTTTACTTGTTGACAGATGTAAACCGTCCAGGCAGCTAAAATCAGGAGAAACAAGAGTTCGTAGACCTCAGGCCTGCATGAAATGTATTGGGTTTCTGTAGACCTATTGTGTATTTTTGCCTTTTTGTCTGTGGTACGTGGTTGGAAAAATGAGCTTTTTACTGTGTTGGTTGTGCACCATGCAAAAGTCTGACTCTGAAATTCCATTTTCTGAATTTGTAAGTTTGGACAGGGATGAACATTACTTATTTTGGATTTCTTAAGTATGTAACCAACCACAGTACTTTGAAGTTGTTGAGACGCTACCTTTTTTTGTCTCAGATGGCCCATGCACATGTAGTTACTCTGTCACATGATATACTAATATCTTCCTATTTCAATGTACTGACCTAATGCAGCTGCTAAGTCTCCTTGGTTTGTGTTCTTCCAATGATATTCATTAAAGATTTATTTCTGGGGTGTTATTCACTTGACATCGGAATGTTACTCGCATAATTTGACCAATGATACTTTTATCTGTAGTTCCATAGACATTAGACAACATGAATAGTGGTAGCCCCCATGCAGCAGCAACAGTTAGTCCCCAGGGTGGTATGATATTTTCATTCAATCCATCCAACCCAAACCTAAATCTCCTGTAGTATCTAAGCCAAATTTAACAGCATAATTTACTATGAAAAATGTCCTTGTCAATCCCATTTATAGATGGCAAGCTGCTGGCAATGGAAGCTTTGAAAAGTTCAGAAGCTGTTGTAGTCAAAGCAAACACCCAGCAAACATCCCCGCAAACCAATGAGCAGTTGCTTAGAAGGGGAATTTCATCATATATTTGCCGCGACAAAATGCAACAAACGATACTGAATTTAAAACAGAACAAAGCTAAGCCTCCACCACTTAACCCTGCCTGTACCATAGATTAAGCAGGCCCAAAAACCAAGCGAATATGACTAGCCCAAAACAACAAATTACATGTATACAGTATGGAAATGGCATTACCAAAGAAACAAAAAGAAACACAGGACAAATCATACACATACCTTTCTCTTATGCCCACACTCTATACAGTTCTCCTCCACATTAGAAAATTGCATCTTCTTCTGTTTAAGTTCAAGTTCAACCATGATTGCCAACAGGGTAAAGGAACTTGTACCGGAACTTAAAACTCAGTACTATACAGCTCTAGAAACACCACAAAGAGTAATAAGCAAACTTCAATTATACCTGACCAACAGATATATATTCTTGTACACTCCCGTCATCTGGCAAACTGTCAGTGCCACTAAGTAACCTGATACATTGAAGGTGGCCCAGGCCAGATGATGGTTCTACACCCAACCATAATCTGTTTTTAAAACCAAGCAGATATTGGGAGGATGCCCCAACCACACTAAAACAGGGTCAACCTATACAGTATCAAGTTCAAGCACTAGGAGGCCCAAAATCAAACCTGACCACCAGGACACCACAAACAACTCACGTACCAAATGGCAACACAATGGCACCTTGCGTTCCGGAGATACAGCGCACGCCCCGTGCCCGCACAAAAGGTAACCTAAAATGTCAAGTTCAAGCACCAAGGGCGCCAAAATCAAAATTGAGCATTATTCAGCCACCGCCGACACATGTGCCAAATATCATCGCGCCAGCACCAGCCGTTCAGAAGATATAACTCCGGAAACACCCCTCCCGGACACAAAATTCGACTTGCCGGGTCAAGTTCAAACGCGACAAGGCCCAAAGTCAATCCTAGGCAACAGGCAACAACCCCCCACCCATGCACCAAAAATCGTCGCAATCGCGCGTATCGTTCCGGACACACAGCGCCAAAAGTGCCCCAAAAACACAAAAAATGCCACCTTCAATGTCAAGGTCAAGCGCCAGGAGGCCCAAAATCACACCTGAGTGTCAGGCTACCATCCCCAACCCACGTACCAAAAATCGTCGTGCTCGCACCATCCGTTCACGAGATACAGCGCCCTACATCCCCGGCTACCGAAAAGTTCCCACCAGCATCAAAACCATACCTGCATACATGCAGGTAACCAGAGTGATGCGCATGGCACATGAAAAGCGGATCTTGTGAAAAGAACTCTGCAACAGACCAGAGTCAGCTTACAGATGTGCCCTGTGTGGAAGGGACTGCAATTCTCGTACAGGAATGTTTAGCCACAGTCGACGCTGTAGGGCTGATGTCAATTAGGATTTTACCATGGTCAATATTGACCGAAGAAGGCCATATACATACTTGTTAACAATTTTTGTGCTTATTGTGTGATTACGGATCTATCGTCGGGTAAAAACAATGTATATCGACTCGTGTTTGCACTTGTGCAATTACATGTACTGTTCCTTCTTCGGTACGGAAGTCTATAGTCATAACTTCAATCCTTTCAAGTGCAGCTGTTGAGAAGCTATTTCACGATCTTCGAAAGTCTAGATCTGGGCTTTACTACTGAACGATAACACAGGCGTGACCTAGCTTGGCTATGTACGGGGCATAGAGGCGCCCAAGCAGACCTCAAGATGACTGACAAGTTTAGCTTGCTACAGAACGTTGTTCAGTCAATATAGACGTCTTCAAACCTCCAGATAGATCTATAAGGATCAAGATTCCCCCAACGTTACGCTCGTGGACTGAGAATCTATTGTGCCCACTTCCGCATTATTTCTCACGTATAAAACTTTGCCATACAAGTAGACTGTTACACTTAGATGGACCCGAAGTCTTGAAATCTACCACTCTGTCCTACCTTTTCTTTTTAGTTTCCTATTTCTCCATAATCGTCCATACAGAGGTCCTTCTGCGGTTTGGTTTATCGGTAAAACCGTTGACACGGAAGTAAGATGAGGTCGGTCTCATTAAACTGAAAGGGGTGTGCGTTTGTAACGGCGTGTAATCAATACCCCTATATTGCACCGTAAGGTAAACTAATGTTCTGACAACTCATTAACGTCAATCTAAACATAACGCTGTTTTTGTCAAGGCTGTTTGAAATCTGTTGCACAGAAAACACCTTCCTATATGCCACACTTGGTTCGTCCCTGTGCACGCCATTGGTGAACACCTGTCGCGCCACTAGCGGTCCCACCTTTGTTCCGTGACGACAACACACCTGGGGGTGACCTGGGGGTCAACCTGCCAGAATGACGGGCGCCTCTTTGTTGTCGCAACCCTTGTAGTTTTAACGGTAACGGTTATGGCTCGTCTTCAATTGTTAATGCTGGCTTGCGGAGATGTATACAGAGTCATATTACAGACCACAACAAACTGCCAATGATACTGGGGATGTTCCGTTGAAACTGTGACGACAATAGAACACATTAAGCTGATACAAGATTTGCTAGTATGGAGAATTGTGCTGGTGGGTGAAAATTGATGATTTCATAAGAGAAATAATGCAAACAATGAGCAAGAAACACATCTTGAAGGTTATTCAAAATCTGTGGAATCTTTTCTTTTTTTATCAACAGTTCTGCATTTTGTCACTACCTTTGTGCTTTGATATAAATGCCCATGATGTACTCTAGCTACAGACAAACGTACAAATACAACTGTGGCAAACAGTTCATGCATTTTTCTTTAATACTCTATCCGTGTTGC
>NC_049981.1:33214439-33237360 GCF_000003815.2 Branchiostoma floridae
CACAAGCTCACACATATTCCATATACACACGTACAAACACATCCAACCCAAACACTGCTGCCGTGCCCTTGGTGTTGTTAACGGAAGTTTATTTCCAAAGTTTGTACATGTGCCAGGGCGATTCCATCCCTGCTTCATGGGGGGGGGGGGGGGCTATACTGTTACCGTATACAAGAACACTGCATTCACATAGTTTAAACTGTGACGACAATAGAACACATTAAGCCTATACAAGATTCGCTGGTTGTGAGAATTGTGTGGATGAAAATTGATGATTTCATCAGATAAACAATGCAAACAAAGAACAAGTGAATAGTTACTCAACATCTGTGGGTCTTTTTTTAAATCAACAGTTGTGCATTTTGTCACTACTACCCTTTGTGCTTGATATAAATACTCATGTACTCTAGAGATAAACGTACAAATACAACTGTAGTAAACAGTTCATGCATTTTTCTTACCCTATCCGTGTTGCCACAAGCTCACACATATTCCACATACACACGTACAAACACAACCCAAACAAACACTGCTGCAGTGGCGTTGTTAACGGAAGTTTATTTCTCAAGTTTTCGTACATGTGCCAGGGCGATTCCATCTCTGCTTCCATTGGGGGGGGGGGGGGGCGGAGGGGCATCACATTTCTTCCAAATGTGATGACTTTACAGAATATAGTCGACCTCTACAAGCGGCAACACACTTCGGATATGTTCAGTGTGGAAACAATTAAAATATCTCACAAACTGAAACGAAGGGACTCTATACCAAAGCAGCTCAGCCGCTTTATATACTTATATAGATACATTTATACCCAGTAGCATAGAACTCTTTGAATGTTTTAGATCCTCTCAGAGGGGCCAGTTGCTTCTCTCGGTGTTTCCTGTCAGGTTTGACTAGCTATAGTTTCCACAGTTTGAAGCGACGATTGCAGCCAGGAAACCTATCCGTGTTGCCACAAGTTCACACATAATCATATTCCACATACACACGTACAAACACATCCAACCCAAACACTTCTGCCGTGGCGTTGTTAACGGAAGTTTATTTCCAAAGTTTTTGGTACACGTGTCAGGGCGATTCCATCCCTGCTTCCATGGGGGGTGGGGTGATCACATTTCTTCCAAACGTGATGACTTTACAGAATATAGTCTACCTCTACAAGCGGCAACACACCATGGATATGTTCAGCGTGGAAACAGTTAAAAAATCTCACAAACTGAACCAAAGGGATTCTATACCAAAGCAGCTCAGTCGCTATATATGCTTATATAGATACATTTATACCCAGTAACATAGAACTCTTTGAAAATCCTCTCAGAGGAGCCAGTTTCTCTCAGTGTTTCCCGTCAGGTTTGACTAATAAATGATGACGTGACATTTCCACAGTTTGAAGCGACGGTTGCAGCCAGGAAACGAGAATAAATCATAGTTGTGATGTATATGATGTAACATGAATGTTTTGGCAAGTAGTACCCAGTGAAAACATGTACATGGGTACTTACACTGCAATCGGTCGTGTGATCATGTTGTATAAATAAAAATCTTTAAATACTTAATATTTCCTAACATGTTAGATAAAGGTAACTAATGCCTGTCATAATTTACTGTAAGTTTTACAAAAACATTGCATACACATTAGCAACCGTGAAACCATTTAATATGGCCGGACTGTACAGTTATTACTAAACTCCCTACTTTTCTTGTGATTTCAACTTTCTCGTAGTGTATAAGTTTTATGGAAGTCAGTGTGAAATGTTGACATTTTAAAGTTTTACATTTTATCAGGAAATAACTATTCATCAAAAGATGTTTATCTAAACTTGGTAGCCTTTCATTTTCAAACTGATCTCCCCAAGTTGCTTCGTAGATAGTCCATTTACAAAACAAATATTCACCGTAGTGTAGTTGTAGCAGCAACAACCTTACATGAACAGCTCCAGTCAGAAAGTTCAGGAGAATCTTCTTTCTTTAAAGAAAACAATGAGTATTCCTTCCTTCACCTGCTTTTCTTCATAAAATCAGATTTTATTCTTCAAAATTTCTGAACGCAAGATTTTTTTCAGATCAAGGCGTCCTCTGAACTTCATCAAATGAAACCGCCCAATCAGCATGACGGCATTGTTAACCAATGATCGACAGTATTTCAGTCAGCCAATGAAATGACAGCATCAGCTTTGGCCAATGAAATGAAAGCACTGAAGTTAGCCAATGAAATAATAACACTCCGGTCTATCAACAATGAATCGGGACCGTAATGAAAACAAACACAAAATAACAAATACAAAACGACACAACAAAATACAAGGTTAAACTTTTAGAAATGTAACGCAATGATATAATTCTTTTCCGCTATCTACTTGCTACATACTGGTTTTCTAATGCGGAATTAAAACAGCAATACATAATTATGTGGAGACAGTAACGTGCATTTTCCCTCTTAAAACATGTTATTCTTAGAAAAGGCCGACATTGACCACTTGGCCACATTTCCAAAACAAACTAGTTTACAAAATTAGAACAAATGGACGACATGTTAAAGACTTGAAATTAAGTCTGTTTCACCACTCTTTTTGTCTCTACGTCTGTATCATCTTATCATTGATGTAAAGCATCGGCACAACCCTAAAGTGTATCACTGTGCAGAAAAATGGTAGGGATGGGGAGATACCAGGAAATCTACATTCTGATTGGCTGTAGTTCAGCGGTGTGGACTGCCATTGGTTAAACATAAAGTTGTTTAAGGATAGCTTCACTCTGATTGGTTAAAACGGATTCTGTATTGCCCTTCAGTGGATGTCTCAAGTTTTAAAAGAGCAACAGACGAGAAATTCAAAACTTTCTAAGAAATCCTTTCAAACGATGTCGATAGTGAATACCTAAACCCCTCATTGATAAAGAAAAGACGTTTCAAAGCTAGTCAAAAGCATATTTTGCTTAGAAATGAACTTTCAGCACATCCGCATCAACAGAGTTCTGGTAATGAGGACGGTTAGCGGGGAAAGCAACACTGTGCAGAGGGCCTGGTGCTTCACCAAACCTCGGCAGAGTCTCTCTTATTTACAGTCAGGAAATGTTACATGTTTCTTATAACAACCTAACATCTGTTTTCTGTACACTTGGCAACGCTTAGTCAACACTCAAACTACTCATACTCTTCTGTTATTGGCTGTTGTAAAATGGCAGTTAAGGCTTAAAAGATAGTGTAACACGTGATGTGATGACATATACACAGCAGGTATTCCAGCCTTCTTTTTACATGTATTTACACCTTCTTTCTGCTTTACGGATTCAAATTGATACAAGTTACATTGAATCATTTGTGAGAGATATGCAAAACTATTAATACATAACACATATATATATCTATTCATATATATTACGGACATATTTTCCTTTGTGTATCTAAGACGCTATTACTACTGTACTCCTATACAGTGTTTTCCTTTAGGACAAACTGAACATGTGCTTTCAGTAATGTAACAAAAATATGACTGTTCTACTGCAATAAAATTTGAACATTGCATTGCACAAACAAATCTTTAAAAACTCTGTACAAATAAGCTTAAGGTGGGCCAGTAAGTAAAGGACAACAAAACAGTATGAGAGAAATCTTAAACAGGATCTACCAAATTCTCTGCTGCTATTGGTTACTTTTATATATATCAGATCTGAATTGATTAGAGCATAGGTTAGCTGGGTGTCCTATAACTGCATTCCTGTCCATGTACGCAATTATTTACTCTAATACTGCAGCGTTGAAAGAAAAGGTTTTATTTCGGGCTTTCTCTAGAATGTCCTGAACACCTGGATATTTGTGCCAGTGGATTAATTAATCTGCACTTAGCATATCTAGTTAATGTTACCTTATTTCTAAATGTGGCAGTTTCAGGGTACCTACAGAATTATGAGATGGTGAACAAACAGTTACAATGGTATACATTCAACCTAGTGAGGAATTATGATTAAATTTGTTGTTTCGATGGGTGCAGAGCATTTTGCAGTTGTGCGACTGGGTAAATTGCAGTTTAAATGTATACAATTGCAGAGAACTGACATAAAACGAATCTAAAACATTATCACTTTCTCAGCTCCAAAGTGTCATTCTGACCAAACCTGTACCAACTTGCAAAATATCCAACATGCAAACATTTCTTCGGTCTGTACCAAAACATGAATGTTCAGGTGACCTCAGAAGAGCTTGGATTTTTGATTGTATACACTTGAAAACAATGTTATCCTCTTAGAATTCGATGAAGTTTGTGAAGTCTCACAGTAACGAAACAAGGTTGGGAACACACCAGTTGGTCAGTCTTCAGTTGTCTGTGTCTCTGAAACTGGGATTGCTACCTGTATATTCATACATAACTAGACAGTTATAATTTTTACAGAATCTTACGATCAATGTGACAGACACCATGTGCTAGCTTAACAATAGTAAAATTTAGCCATGTAGGAAATAATTTGCTGCTCACACTTCACTTATTCAGACCTAGGATAAAAATGTTGTTTCCTGTTTCAGTTCTGAAAAATACAGGGTCGATGTCATGGCGTCTCGTGAAAGGCCATATCAATTCCCTAATTCATAACTATGACTCAAGTTCTAGTTTCCATACCTCTATACCAGTTACTGAGATACTAATGACATAACCTCCATCTTATACATCAGGAAGGCCACAATTATTTCTGATTAGGTGCGGAAGACGCGGAACGTCATGTGACAACAACAGGCTGTAGAACGCCTATCAGAAACTTCGGTCTGAGATCTTCAGCCAGGGTCTGAAGATCCCGGATGTAACTGTTAGATGGTGTTATGTTCCCTAATGGTTGCTGTAAACTTCTTCATATACAGGTTTGTCTTTTAAGAGCATGCAAGTCAAGAAGAATGTGTAGAAGAGGCATCGTGGAGTGCAGGCAAGGTTAGTAAGTGAGTAAAGTCATATCCCTTCGCTTAAAACATGTTGGTTAGAAATCATGACGATTTAGCATGCCAGAATGTGCATCCATCGGAGTCGTAACGAACAAATAGTCCAGTCAGAGTGTCGGATTGGGTCAGGGTGTTCTTCCAATTCTGTAAAAAAAAACTCATAGAAACACAAAATCTAGTTGTCATGCCTAAATACCAGGCCTTACTCATTACAAGTGTGTGATGTCATCGCCTTTCTCACCCATGTTCTTTCAAGATTCTCACAGAACAAGTTTACCATGATAATTATAAAATGCCGTTTTGTTGGCCTCCCTATACAATACTGTGATTCAGCTGACATAACCTCTATCTGGTACTTACAAACGGCTGTAACTGTTGTCCACTGGTTGTGAGAAACGCAGAAATTCAGGTTTTCAGCAGCAGGCTGTGCAGTCTGTCTGACCGATGTGGCTATTTAGGATATTAACTGTATATCTGAACCCCGTTACCCTGCTGCATTTTCCCATTATTATAAGAATATTAAGTAACAATGTAACGCTACAACCTTCACAATTTGAAACTTTATCGAGATTCCAAGTGTAAAATAAATAGACACTCGCACTTCCTTCGTGTTGTCAGTTGGAGCGGTATGATATAAACTCTGTCTATACTACCCTAATGCAGCTGATATATAACATTAGTCTATGCTATAGATAATGTTTTCATAATTGTAGCGGGTTTAACTTTTTTGACGTTTGGGTGGGGACAAAACGCAAAAAAAGTTACACTGACAGCCAGCAACCAGGCTACATGCAACAAAACCTGCCGAGTCATGATTCACAAAAAACATGGTAACACGGTCGTCATGGTAACGTCAGCCTTGTGCGCCGCTATGCATAGTATCGTAACGTAGCTGACATAACCACCGTCTGTTGGCAAGGAAGGCTCCAACTTGTTATGAATTTCGTCATACTCAAGCAGGAATATGTTTCCGTGCGAAACTTGCGGTCAAAGTTTCAACGTTGCACTGTTATTCAGCTTCAGTCAGTCATGATCAGTTTGAATAACATTGTTCTAACCTCCCCACTCTTTATGCTTGGATATCATGGTGCACCAGGCTTACTGGTCAGATTTGTCCCGCACAAAGACATTTATGTGACAGGCCTTTATCGTTCCTTTATTGTCTATCTTCTATTTATCCTACAGCTGTTAATGGCCTAGTCTAACATCCCTATATGTTCTATAAAACTGCATGTAAGTCGCTGTAGAACTAATGTAACGGCAGGGAACATACAGAAAGGGCATGCGTTCATCGGGCACTCATGGGAATTTAATCAGAAATTTGTAAAACAGTACAAACATTTGAACGTTTAAAAAGACTGCAATTGGTGTTGTTCCGCATAAAACCTCAACGCAGTAATGTTATCCTAATCATCGTGCATGTCAAAATACACACTTCAGCAACATTTTCCTGACATACCAGGTGATCTCTCTGCATTGCGCCCTTTGAGATGCAAAACTCGGAAGCAAACAACGTATGTTACAAATGAAAGATTAACACATTTTGTGACTTCTACATATTTACAACTGTCATTTGCTACATTAGTCGCCAATGAGAAGCTACTATCTGGTTTGTGGGATTTGTGATATATCACGTTACAATACAGAGTATGTACCGTGCGGACAGCGATGGTAGCAGGCTCTCCCGAGGGTAGCTTCTCCCGTTTCACCCTGATCAGCCAGCGTCTTTTGTAACTACTGTCCACAGTTCAATATTTGACAGGCCCGGTGATTACAGAGCACGCATATGCTAGCATGAGATGCAGCAGCATATGGTGATGCAAAGATTATGTGATCGCGAAGAACATGTAATGGATGTTACCAATAGAAGGTGCATACCCGTAGCCAGGATTTTAATTGTGGGACCATCGAGCGCCGCAGCTACCTGGGGGGGTCCGGGGGCATGCTCCCCCGGAAAAATTGAAATTTTGACCCTCTGAAACGCCATTTCCTGCATTTTGACGGGCAAAATCGCTTGCGAAGTTTAATGGAATTTCTATTAAAGGACAAGGCTTTTGCGTAAGTCTTTGAGGCCAACTCCCTCGACATATTTTCACCATGTCCGACACCAAAGGCGCGAGGCGTCGCAATGGAGGTCCGGGGAAATTTTGAAATCTGGACCCTCTGAAAAGCCATTTCCTGCACTTTCTGGGGCAAATTTTGCAGATAGACTCAGTACTATCGGTTGAAATGTCTATCAGGGAAAAATGCAAATCAGTCATGCCTTTGAAAAATCTTGGACATGAAAAAAGTGGACCTTCGAGCCTGAAAAAGCGGACCTTTTGAGCGTGTGTGTGTGTGTGGGGGGGTTCTTCCGAACCCCACCCCCCACCCCCCTACCTACGGGCATGAGATGAACGCATTTTACCAGCTATATTTTCATGATAATGCGCTCAGATGTTTGGTTAGAGTTAGGCCAGTGTCATGGCATGTTTGTGGGTTTGTGACATCTCACATGCTACAACACTGAGCATGCTCCATGCGGACAGCGTCGGCAGCAGACCATCCCCGCGGTCTCAGCTTCTCCTGTTTCCTCCTGCTCCTCCCCGGCTGGCGACAGGTGAGTTGTCTCTGTAACTGTCCCCAGTTCCTCAAGTTCAATTTCCTCCTGCTGCAGAAGACGGGGCGAGGTCCTCATGGCACGTGCTCTTTCTGACTGGCTCAACAGGGGGCGCTTTTCTTTCAATGCGCTGGACTCGACGGCCATGCCAGTAGTCTCCTCTACCGTCTCAGCTGATGGTTCCTTGTCGTCTGTCTGTGGGCACCTGGGCGTGTCCGCTTGCTTACTGGAGGACATGGCGGCTGTTGCTGGGTGTTCCAGACTGAGCTGTTCCAGCCGACTGACGGGCCCGGCCTCCTCTACCGTCTCAGCCAAGTGTTCCCGGTCCGGTTCGGAGGGTCTCTCGGCTGGTTTACTGGGAGGCATGGCGGCTCTTGGGAAGCGACCTGAAGAAAATGAACATTTCTTAAGTAAAAACAATGTAAAGAAAATTAAGACCGGGTGAAATACTGCTGCCCAGTGTCCCTATAGGAATGTACATGAAGGTCTAGGTAAGCATGAGCACAACAGAATCATTGAAAGCGCTGCAAGTCACGAGCATATTGATCATGCACAATGATTATGAGATGACTATGGTTTCTTACCAGTGATGCCACAGGCCTGTAGGAACGTCTGGTGAGACTCTTCCCAGTACTTGGAGGCCAGCAGTTTCTCCCTGAAGGCGCGGGCTTCCTCGAACTCTGACCTGGCGTTCTTGAGGACGTCCTCGATTCTTTCTGCCCACTTCTCTGTATCAGCGTCGGTCGCGGTGTCTCCCTTCATTCTGACGATACAGTGGCGGAACGTGGGCTGCCCCAGCCTGTCTGATAGCTCCTCTATCAGCTCTGCAAGGCCCGAGTGCTCTGAGATAAGGACGGGAACTCCTGCCGCGATGGCCTCCAGGCCGACCAGTCCGAACGGTTCGGCCCGGGACGGCATTAGGACCAGATGACAGGCCTCCATGTCTCGGCGAATCTCCTCTTGAGTGCCGTACGGGAGCAGGGTGGGTTTGACCCGGCCAGATCTCAGCTTCTCTTCCAGGATTCTCTTGGTCTTCGTGAAGTCGTTCTTATCGATGCCGCGGACTCTCAGCCTCAGTGTGTACTGATTGTCAAGCCGATGTGCTGCCTTGTCTATGGATCCTGCGGCCAGGTCATGACCTTTCAGCCTCTCCACATTCCGCACCCTGCCGATGGACAGAACCACTCTCTCTGGCTTTCGGACTTTATCTTCTTCAAAGATCATATCTGCTTCACGGAAAACCTTTGAAGGCTCTGGTAGGAAGATGTGGTGAGTCACGTGATTCCGACGGAGGAACCTGTCGTAATGGCGGTGAATGCGCGGTCCTACCGAGAAGACGACATCAGCCTTGCCAATGTCGTCCTGGATGCTGGCTTCCTTCCTCCCCACACCCAGGGCCTTCTCGTCACTTTTGTAGTGCTCCGTCTCCTCTGGCGCCACGTGACCGAACATGACAAGCTTGGCGTGTGGAAATCGCTCTTCTTTGATCTTCCTGGCAGCCCTACTTGTGACGTCAACATGGCCCACAATGCAGCAGACATCTGATGGGATGTCTGGAAAGTGAACGCTGTGATACAAAGTCAGCCATTCTACAGATGGTTTTGCAGTGGAGCCAGCACTAACCGGTTTGATGAGGTTGACTCCGCCCACCTTAGCATCCCTCTCGTCTTGTTCAGTTGCCTCCAACACGGTTGCGTGGACTTTGGCACCCGCGGCGTTGATCATGTGCGCCACCTGGCGGTTGATGGTGGAGATTCCGCCCTTTGATGTGCTGAATTCATATCCAACCAACAGGACCGAAACTTTGCCTTGAAAATAATTTAAGTGTTCTCAGTATCACACATGTTGGCCATACTTAAATCGGCCGTCTGACATAATTTGACACAAAACGATCAGGGCGCACTTTAAATGACAAATAATAAACAAGAACTGTTGGTCTTATGGAAGCCCATGCCTTATGCCACCACTACTCCTTCTGGTTTGCTTTGCTACAAATATTAGGATAGCGAAATTAGAAAGTAATTTGATTCACCAGTCACCATTGTAGTTCACCATTATTTTCATTATTTAAACAATGCTTGATTTATTTATTTGTTCGTTCGTTCGTTTAGTTAAAAATTACCCTGAACAGCCAAGGCTGCCCAACTAGCTTATAGCTATTGTCAAGCGCTAACCTTGAAAAAATATTGAAAAATGATTACACAATCACTACAGAAAAACGTAAAAAAATAGACAATACCTGCAATGTTTGAAGATTCCAGTCGTCGTCTCACAGACTCCACCAGCTCCGTGGGTGTGGAAAGACCGCTGTCAATGCCTTCGGTACTGCAGCCTCGCTTGTAGTGGCCTGAGAGCCGTGAAGAGGGGTGAATGATCAACTTTTTTTAAAAGCAGCATGGCCGAAATCATTTAGCTGAACGCTCAGAACCTTTTCTGAATCCGTTAAGTTGACCAATGTTGATAAGTTGCATAAGATATCTGTCCATTTTTTATAACATGATAACGGCTTTTTTTACATTTCTATAAATGCGATATTTTCATTCTAGAAAGATTGATCTTACCCAGGGTTAGATCTGCAACAGGATCCTTTGCACCATTTTGGGCCTCCTTAAGCAGTTCCAGGCTTAGTCGCGAGGTGGTGCTGCTATTCCAGATGTCGGACGTAACTTCCACCCGGAACGGCTTGTAGAATTTGTTCGTGTCGAACGTGTCCTCAAATAGGAGACACTGCAAGTCAAAGAAATGAAAAAAGGTAGATGCTAATGTCGAGAATTCAATAAACGAATTTTACGTTTTAATTCCGCACAGACACACTCTTGTCTTCGAAATATCTCTGTGTCTTTGTTTTCCAACAACTCTTTTGATTGTAAACGGCCTTGTGTTGACAGCACATAAAACAAACCTGTGGAGATGAAGACACAAACGTGTCTCTGCCGTTTGTAACGCTTCCCTCAAGATGATAGACAACGCCTGGATACAAATGGCAGGTCGTGGAGTCACAGAGCGCAAAGTTACGCTTATTTTCGTCCTTCTCCAGGGTCTGTGTTGGTGATGGTGGAAAAAAGAGCAATACGGTTTCAGAACACTAAGCATACAAATCTAGGACATAGAATTAGAAAATGTAAAAGTGTAAAATAATCATCACCAACATCGATCCTGACCTCTTGCATGGTCCTTGTGTTGGAGACGATATAAACTTTCAGCCTGGAAATGTCGGAGTCGTCCACACAGACAAAGGCCGTCAGCAGGCCTCTTCTGGTGATGCTCAATACCTTCTCTGTCCTCCCCACCACCCCAAACAGGCTGCCTTTCTTGAACCTGGTCACGGCATGGGAGGGGGTGAGTTCTGTAACCGGCAGCAGCTCGGGGGAATCTCCCACCACGTGCACGACTTGGAGGTCTTCTGGGGTGAGTTCTGGAAACAAATATGGTGGAAGTCCTTAGTGGCAAGGCTTCATTCTCTTTAAGAGTCAAACGGTTAGATATGCTTTCCTTTACACAATCACAACTCTGCAATACGAAAAATAATTGTTTTATCATATGAGTCAAAAACATTGATTTTTGGAGAAACATGGGTATGCCTTTGGTGTCCGAGTCTCATCTTTTAAAAGAGGTATAACGTTAGGTATAACACACAGCGGGTAGGGCGTCACCACGCCCAGGTCGGTCCGTCTGCACAGGTACTTCCCTTCACCTGGCAGGCGGAGGGACCTGAGGAGATAAACACAGGTATTGCGGCCAGGTGTTCAAACATACAGGTGTGACACAGCGGGTATGGCGTCACCACGCCCAGGTCGGTCCGTCTGCACAGTACCCTATCCGCAGTGACCCCAGGCGAATCTCCGGAAGAAGGTTAAGGTATGGGCAAAAAAGTCCGGAGTGTCGACCGAAGGGTCACTGAACGGTCTACGAGCAGAGAACGGGAAAAAGGGCGGGAGGGCGGGTGTTTTAGTGCCCTTACTTCCCCAAACGTCCCACGTCTCTTGTGCAACACATCCATGGCAACGGGGACGGTCTGACATAAGCTACACCAATCTTCTTGTCCGCGGCTGGATTAGCGAATGTTCGGCGGGCCGCCCTAAACTCATCCAACATCTTCTTCTTCGCCGCATCCCAGCTACCTCCAAAGCGGGCTACCGCAATTTTCCAATCCCCGCTATCCAGTGTCTTACCAAAAGAATCTTACTTCATCCAAGCCCCGCCAGACATTCTAGATCATTTGCCGCCCTATCTCTTTTCCCTTTTGGAACCGAGTTCAAAGCCATCCGCGGTAGGCGTGTACCAGGCCCAGTCACCTCACCCGCGCTTGACGAACGCAACAATAGACCCTTCTCCATGTTCCTAGTTCAAGATGTGTTGTTACCATCTCCAGGATGGTGTCAAGCTCTTGGTGTCGCTTGACAAGTTCCTAAACCGTACGAAACCTCACAAAGTTAAGACGCATTATGAATTCAATTTAGTTCCCAGCTTCATAGGCCTGTCTTTCCATACCCTCCTCATATCTTTATACCATCCACTTAAAATCATACACCCTCAAGTCACTTCCGTCCATGTCCCTCTACTTTCTAAAGCTCCCCAGCTACCTCCGTCCGACCTCTCCGGCGTAGCTCGGCCAACATATGGGAATGAAAGGCTCTGGGCGTATAAAAGGTTCTATGGACAGGTGAGGATGTACAGGTGGTTAATGAGAGCACGTGGACTGCTCCCGACCAGGTGTCGCCTCTTAACGACGCGAAACCCGGTCAGAAGCAATCATGTGCCTCATTTGGAATAGTACCCTATCCGCAGTGCCCCCAGGCGAATCTCCGGAAGAAGGTTAAGGTATGGGCAAAAAAGTCCTCCGTGGTCCCACCTCCGTGCGCACCATCTCGGGCTTGTTTCATCACTTAAACCTTTCCGAATCTTACCCACGTCTTGACTTCCACATCTTTCAACTTTCCTCAAACCTCAAACCTTTTCCCCAAACCTCATTACTTTCCCCAAACCTCAATACTTTCCCATACCTAAACCAGCTATTATCGGAGACTCCGAAGTTGTCTTTATTTCCTTTTGCTGTCCACAAAAGTACGTCACCGCCTCCCTGCCTAGCACTACGTATGAGCTCGTCTTACTGATATCTTCACCGTCAACATTCTCTCGGATTGTGCATATGTACTAGTTCTCACTCATGAGACAAAGCCACCGTCCAGAGTTCTCCTTTTTTTCGGGTTTTATCACACTTGCGGCCGGAAAAAACGACGCATCACAGTACCTATCTTTCACGTCCTGCTTTCAATAAACGCCAGGTTGAGCTTCCGTTAACCCTCACCAAAGTTAGTTATAACGGTTTGCCCACGCACTGACGGGAGCACCTCTTGTCCAGGAGAACCCAAACCGAACAATTCTGCTTACAATCCCAACGAAAAGTCGTTATGAAGTCAATTTTCCTACGGACACGGGCACTGTCTGTCCGGGGGGATAACCTGCCTTTCATATGGATCTTCTCTTGCAGTTTTTGCAGTCACCGGGTCGCTGTAATACCCAATCCCCATCCTGAGTGGAAGTTGATGGCAAAATTCCATACCAAACCATCTGACATTGCCAATTACTTTACCCACAACTAGTGTTATATTGACAAAAACAAAACTTACAGAACAGATATTGATCTTCCAAATCCAACTGTGACTGAACTGAATTGATCAACATAATATATCTGGAGGCCTCCCTAAATACCATCAAGTATTCCATTCGACTTTGTAAGAACGTGCCAGCTGACAACCTTCAAGCAGAAGCTCTCTTGTGCCAAATGGATTTAGAAGCATCTGGTGCTAAATGTTGGGCTTCTGGTGTACGCAACTCTCTGGAGAAAATGTGGTTATGCTTTCGTCTGGCAAAAACGCCAAGTCAACAGTCTCAAGTACACCTCAAATTATTTCACTAATCTATCAGGGCTTAAAGGATATTTATTTCCCGACCTTTCTATCTGAAATCCACAACAATAAAAGAGCTGCTACTACGAAAAATAAACAATCTTATAACGAAGAAGAATATCTTAAGATTACCAATGTATGACACGGATCTACCATCACAAAACTAAGAATCAGTCGTCACCAATTACGAATCGAATCAGGAAGAAATAACCACACTCCTCTAGAGCAAAGAATCTGCCATTTTTTAGTTTAGGTAAAGTAGAAGATGAAGTACAATTTACTGTAGAATGTCCTTTGTATGATAGTAATAGGAGCATCCTATTTGACTATGTGTCAAGTAAATATCCCCACTTCAGACACTTGAACGGCAAGGAGAAATTTTATTCCTGACAGTTTTTGATAAACCAACTCTAACTAACCATACAGCTAGCTACATTTATGCAATTACCAAGAAGCAAGAGGAAATCGAAAGTACTAGAATAGATAAGATGCATATCTGCATATGTAGACGTGTGTGATTGTTTCCATTGCTGCATATATATAACCGTTACTTAGCCCAGTGGGGCAAAAATGTGCCATAAAATTCTTCATTCAATTATGTCACATTAAGAATGCCGTCTGAAATTAATTCAAGACAATTAGTAGAGATGGCATTCTGGGGCTGCTGACTGACATACCTATACCAGCATCATGCGCTGTGGACCATATGGAAAACAGATTAATGAGATTGCCATATTTGTATATAGCCGCACCTGTGCACCCCATTGTCAATCAGTCACTAATCCCCGGCCTTTTCCCCAGTCAATGGAGAGACACAAAAGTACGCCCCCTCACTAAGAATTCCAGAACGCGACTGACTGGAAAAAACAGCCGGCCAACCAGCCTACTTTCAGTGTTGAGGTGCGCGCAAAGTGTTCGAAAGAGTTGTTCATGATTTTGCGCTATTCAAACTTAAACGATATTGTGTCAACTGCATAACCCGCTTACCATCCTAATCGCTCGACCACATCTGCCTTGGTTAATATGAGAGATGACTGGCTGTCAGTCATGGAAAGAGGGGAGCTTGTTGGAGTTGAATATACAAATTCAGCGCTGCGTTTGATCTTGTTACTGACAGTACTCTCCTTGTCGCGGCCAAACCTAACGTGTTATAAATCATGGCCGACGATTTGAACCCAGAAGGAAGATTATTACAAACAAACCAGAAGCCCACCCACTGAAAACCAAGCAGCGTCCTAGATTCTGGATGTATCGAGATGTGGTCGTAGCTCGACTTATCATCGCACTTCGTTTGAAACGTGTTTGGCCTAACATACTTGGTAACGTCGACCAACTTGTCTAAGACAAACGGGCAATCCTTATAATGAATAAATTCAGATATCACTGATCACAACACAAACGAGGCTTAGCCGAATCCACCGTTAAGAGCAATATTAGGTAGGGTGGTGCGCCTTCACCTACCTTCCCCCAAAATTTAGATTGCGCCTGTTTCCAGCCTATCCAATAATGGAAAGGAAGCAATAAACTTTACAAAAGATTTACAATACACGCTGTTAACAAACACTTGCGGCTCAGGAAAGTCTACCTTAATTCGATTTCCCTGAAACTTGCCTTTAAATGGAGTAAAGAACTTGTACACGTCTACCCCTTTATTCACCCACTCTAACAGCATATCCTTATCTGGATGGTCGGCCAAAATCAATTTCCACTCCGCAGTATGATGGCCTAATTGGCCTGCTATAAAAGAATTAGGGTCTGTAAACTTGACCATAGCTGTACTCGCTTGCACAGACCCCGACGCGATATCCTGCATTAGGGTTGGAATCGTCCCACGGCTGACCTCGGAAGTCGACAAATCGGAGTTGTCGCTGTTGCGCCCGCTGCGCCGCCGACTCAGGGTCGAACGGATCTTGATATTCCCAGTCAGGAAAAAACCAATCGCGTCTAGCAAGTTTCCGCTCACCGAACTGCTAGATAGCAAGAGAGGAAACCCTAACTCTCTTGAAAACTGTAACCAATAACAGCGACAACACTCGAGCCAACCAAGGTCAGCCCTGAGACGAACCTCAACCCTTGGTTAAGGGCCTACGTAAGTAGAGGGTTGTTAGTAACCCGGCGAAGTTCGAAACAGGATTGAGAGGAAGGACGAGGCCACGAATACACAAATGGTCACCTTAAAATTATTATGGAGAACTAAGACAGAACCGAAAAATTTTGTTGCACTGCTTTGCCAAAGATCGATTAGAGTTGCAACTCCAATACCACGCACCCATCCCGCTTCTAAAGCCTGAAGGGGTTCTCAAAAACTGCACAGCCAAGGAATTCCTCTTACTTCCCCTTGCTCAGCTTAACTTCAACCGATGCCGGTAAACCGACCGTAACATGCACCGTTTCACACAGAGACTTAGCTTCTTTAGTAAATGCCAATGACAGTAAAAAACGAGAACGAAGATTTCTTCGTCCTCCTTAGGGCCAAGCGCTCCCAGGACCATTCTCCCTAGATTCGGATGATACTCATAACCAAACGTCTGATTCCATACCTTAAGTGTCCCAAAGATTCTAAACACCTGAACCTGCAACGGCAGGCGCTCCTCAAACACTGAATCAACTTATCTACATTTGTATTCATAATCAGGGTGGATAAACACTGCTTACCAGGGAGACCCTGAGTACACACATATATAGAGTTTAAACACAATACAAATATTTGTATACTAGTATAACTAACCAAGACAAGTCCACCCTGCAAGAAACACAATCATACCACTTCTCACAGTTGTTATCCGCACCAAATCGTAAAACAGGGCCTAGGGGTTAAAAGTCGGATTCAGAAGTTTCTTAAATGAGTGGTGAGTTGTGGCCACTCTAACCACAGCTTGCAATTCCCTCCAAACAAATGCACCTATGTAAGAAGAGTTTTTTTTTTCTACGGCCGGATGCGAGTTTGACCGTAGGGGCCTGCAATGATTCATTTAAGAGTCTGCCCATTTTTGTACTTCAAACATGGTAGAAGATGACGTGCACTTCACTGTTGATTGTGATATGTATGACAAGATAGAAATGCGCTATCTTTTTATCTAGAAAGTAGCTTCCCTCACTTTAGACACATGAATAGCACTGACAAGTTTATAATCCTCATATGCTTTGACAAACCAACCATAACTAAACCAATACAGTCCTACAGTTTCACAATTACCAAGACGCGAGAAGAAGCCGAACTTCTGTGTAGACTAGATTTGTGATACTATTATAGTATACCAATCCATGTTATGTCTTGTTGCGACCTGTACTTGGCTTGTTTAACCAACAATGTACAATAAATGACTACAATCATTCATTCATTAAAAGATGAAACCACTACCCGATATCTAGCAGAAAACACAAAATTCAAAACTTCTGTTTCTTGACTCGTATCTAGGTACATTAGTTGTCAGTCTGTTCCCATCCAGCCACCTCTCAGTACTGTTGCAATCAGCATTCAAAACAACATTTCTTGTAACCGATCGCGACTTTGAAGAGTACTATCTGACCTTGGGTTAAGTAGTTTGGCATGTCATCTATGTACAATAAGAAATATAAAAGTCCGAGCACGGCCCCTTGTAGGACGCCGTCTGGAATGAAAGACAATCACTAGCAGTGCCACCTACGACTGTTACCTGGCACCTGTTTGACTGAAACCCCAACAATTTATTAGAGTAGAATAGAATTCTTCTGGCAAAGGTAGGAACCCCTGTTCCGATTTAGGCCACTCACTCATTCTCAGAACACTGTCATCCCTGATAACTGCAGATTATCCAGGGCTTTTAAGATACAGTGCGCCCTGTGTTGCCTCAAGTGGTTATCCAGTCTCTCTTCAAAACAGTTTTACGCTTGGAGATGTCACCACAGATTTTGGTAGCTTATTCCACCACGAGATAACCCTGATACAGAAGAAGCGTGTCCTTCTATGACTTCTCGATCGGCTCTTTTTTCTTAATCCGGAGACAGTGTTGTTCGAGTGTTCGTTATTAGCTCAAAATGACATATAGTGTTTATGAGATCTCCTCTGATTCTCTTAAAGACCAATGTTGGTGATTTCAGAGCCTTCAAACTCTCTTCAACGGTTAAACTACTAGGGCCGAGGACTCTCTTAGTTATTCTCTTTCGGATCTTTTCAAGTTCCAGGACCTGCTTCCATGTATAGGATGACCATGTTGGAGCCTCGTACTCTTGACTAGTTGAAACCAGTGACTTAAATAGAAGAAAGAACACCACCTTGTCTATAAATGCAAAATGTTCTCCAATGAGTCCTGCAATCTGATTTGTCTTAATACATATGTTAGATATGTACTTACTGAAACTCAGTTCCCTGTCAATTGTGATGCCCAAGTGCTTTTCCTGCTGCGTAAACTCCATTAGGGTACAAGTAACATTGCGGTACATTAACTATCTCGGGGTGTCCTTTTCCCAGCTTATCACTGTGTATTTCATAGTGTGGACACATTCTGATGTTTTTTCATCAACACAAACTCTTTGTCTACTCTCTGACAGCAAAGATTCTATCCAACTTAAAGTATATTTAATCAACCTCCTGCACGAATTAGAGCAAAGGTTGGAGTCGTCCCAAGACTGACCTTTACGATTGAGCTGCCAAACATTCAACTTAACATCCCTAAAAACTCCCAAAAACCAAACACAGACGAGACTTGTCACCAGGTAGGTCTGCACGACCAACGAGAAAACAAACGAAAATGACAATGCAGCTTAACCGGACTAACGTTACTACTAGAAACGACACATCGCAATCCAACCAAGGTCAGCCCGGGGACGGAACACCAACCCCTGGTTAGGGGCATACCAACGTAAAGGGTTTTTAGTAACCCCGGTGCCCGTAGCAAGACTGAGAGGATGGATCCTCATGTGCTAGAGTATAGATTAAACGCAAAAATGCACACAAAAAATGTAAATGAATAAGTTACCAACGTTACCAGTATATGGATGTTGCCAGGTGATACGACTTACTTAGCCCAGCGCGACAAAAAATGCAACTAAAGGTTGCAATCATTCATAACACTGCGAGCACACCCTTCGCCAAATTCACACGACAATCTGCACCATGAAATTTTCAATCAAACCCTTGGCCAATATCCAAATCAAGTTTTACGTAAAAGATGCGAAGTCGAACTGCCGAAAACACATGCCAAATCATAACGGCGCGAGCACTGCATTTGCCAAAATCAAAAACAATCTGCGCCAATAAAATTGTGCCTAAACCCTTCTCCAATAACCCCAACAAGTTTGACATGAAAACTGTGAGCCCGAACTTCTGAATTCACACGTCTTCTTCTTCTTTGTGTTCCGGCAGGCACCAAGTCAAACCATAACTTTGCGAGCACACCATTCGCCAAAATCACATATCTTCTTCTTCTTTTGTGTGTTCCGGCGGCCACCATGTCAAACCACAACCCTGCGAGGACACCATTCGCAAAATTCACAAGTTTTCTCCTTCTTCTTTGCGTTTCTGTGGTTACTATGTCCAACCAAAAGATTACGAGAACAAAATTCGTCAAAATCACATGTCTTCTTTTTCTTCTTCTTTTTTTCTGTGGCCACCATAACAAACAAAAACACTTCCATTATCTGCAAAGATGGAAGGATGCCTACTACTACTACTTCTACTTCTTTGTGTTTCTGTGGCCACCATATCAAACCCAAAGACTACGAGCACAAAGTTCGCCAAATTCACATGTGGGGCCAGCCACCATATCAAACCCAAACACTGCGAGCAAACCATTCGCCAAATTCACATGTCTTCCTCTTCTTATATGTGTCTCTGTGGTCCCATAACATTAAAACCATAGCACTGCGAGCAAACCATTCGCCAATATCCGAAACGACTGCAGCATACGAGCTAATTACCCCGAAAACGTGTTTAACTCCAAAGCTTCGAGCATGCCAATCACCAAATTAACATATCAAACTAAGTAATGCGAAAACATTTATCACCGAATTAACATACCTGCACGGCTGTGGAAATACCACTCACTGCGTGAAACTACTACTGTCAACCAAACGAGAACAATTTACGAACGGAAGTCAACATGGTAAAACCGCACAAACTAGTGAAAAAGAAAAATCAAACGCTCCTAATGTCACCTCACAAATGTGTGCTCCAAAATCCTGTGCGTTCCTGAAGCTCTTGGCCCTGTAGAGTTCCTCGCCTAACGCGGGCAGAATGGGTTGAAAAGAGCCTGCAGGACGTACGAGCAGGCGGGCGGGAAGCGGGGTGGGAGGGCAGGCGGGCACAGCTAGCCAAAACGATGAACTCAGGCGAACCAGCACCAAGCCCGACCTCTCCGGCGTAGCTCGGCCAACATATGGGAATGAAAGGCTCTGGGCGTATAAAAGGTTCTATGGACAGGTGAGGATGTACAGGTGGTTAATGAGAGCACGTGGACTGCTCCCGACCAGGTGTCGCCTCTTAACGACGCGAAACCCGGTCAGAAGCAATCATGTGCCTCATTTGGAATAGGTACTTCCCTTCACCTGGCAGGCGGAGGGACCTGTGGAGATAAACACAGGTGTTGTAGCCAGGTGTTCAAACATACAGGTGTGACACAGCGGGTAGGGCGTCACCACACCCAGGTCGGTCCGGCTGCACAGGTACTTTTCTTCGCCTGACAGGCACTGAATGCCCGATGGGCCTTACCACGACCTGGCCCACTCACGTTTGCAGATACTCCATCCATAGTAGAGTATAGTAGAAGTTACAAAATAAACCATCATGATAGAACGGCACCAGCCAATGTTAAGCTGAAACCCTTACAGAGATCTTAGATACGGCCGGTTTAGAAACCTTTTGTGGGACCTTCTATATTTTCTAAGCATACTTTTTGGGGGGAGTAGATCTATGATACAGAATTTTATTACGCGTGAACATAATTAATTTACTAGGACCACTTGGACATGGCAACTCACCACTGTGTGTCTCCGGTCATCTCAGGACTGACCTCTTGCAACGGCAAGGCATCACGGTACTCCTGGATAGAACAGATGGTACGTTTACTGTTTTATATGGGCCTCATACAAATTTCGTTTGATACATTCATACTCTCTTTATATAGCGTAGACATACTTTTGATAGATAAATAGCAATAGAGTCCATTCCATGACACCATGCGGATGTTTGTGGCCATTGTTTAGAATTGATTTTAAAGTTTTGTAATTATATGTCTAAGACATTTGATACTTCAGAAATATTTGTAACACTGTTTCAACTTTATAAATATTTCCCAGGTCCTGTAAAACTTTGGAAATATTCCTTGTGTGGAATTAGATACTTCTAATGGTTTCTAAATAATGATAACAGCATTCTACCATTATTTTCCATTTTCTACCATTTTTTGTAAATGGTTCAGTGGGCTGGGAAGATAGCAATTCACACATCCTTGCAAAGTATGGTTGGGTGCCATGCAACAATGGCCCACCACAAAGGATCCACCAGTGCCCAGCAGTGAAATCTAAAAATATACAGATACAACAATAGGGCTTACTTTTATGGGGGCAATAAACTAATTTTACCATTTGGCCAGGTTTACCATTTTTTGTAAATATTTGTAAATGTGAAATAATCACGCAGAGGTTTCACAATTATTCTAAATAAAGATATTTTTGTACAGTTTTTTTCAAAATAGTTCTAAAATATTCAAAGGAATTCAAATAGATGAGTATTTTCTTAGTCAATTTTTTTAAAAGAATTTAATTATTGTGGCTCAGATATTCTTTTATTCAAAATAATTCAGACTGATTATAAATATCGCCTAAAAACCCTCCTGGTGTCTTGGAATGGACTACATAGAAGTATTTCTGCAGCCATTTTCTCATGTAGCCAAACAAATTTCTCTTCAATCTGTTGCAACTTGGAAATTTTCAATCATTCAGAAAGACTAATCCGTGTATGTGGTTAGAGCTTGTTGCATCATTGAATAAATGGATTTAAATTGAAGTTGATTAACGAACCTTATACACCCCCTGTACATTTGCAGCCAGGTCCAGTTTGGGGATGTGCTGCAGTGTTTTTATTGGCATTTTCATTTCTAACAGTTCATTGAAACAAATCGCTATCATGCAGCCGGTTATGTAAATACGACACCTAAACAAAAATTTCTCCTCTCCTGTTATATGCCACAGAAGTTTATGCATCATGTAAAAGATAAGTCACCTTATACACTCCCTGTACAGCTGCAGCCAGGTCCGGTTTGCCCATGTTCTGCAGTGTTTCCTCCAGCTGCGGCAGGTAGTGGAGCGGTCCGTGGGGGGTCTTAGTGCGCCACGACTTCAGCATCTGGAACGCCTTCTGAATGCTGAGGTACTTCCCTTCTATGTTGTCCAGCACGGCCCTGTTCAGCCCCAGCTCCTGCCCCAGCCGACTCCACTCCCGACCAACAGCCCTGCTGACCTGGTACAGCCGGTTGTCTGGACAGGAGGACATAGAAATATAGAAACGAAAATAGTCATTTTCTTACATAATTAACTTTGTTACCAAAGAAATATTGTTGCATGATAAGAGTTGGCACATTGGATCACACCTAAAGAAACACCACTTTAAAACATTAGTGTTGTGCCGTGGTAGTTTTCCAAGTGAATGAAAATGGGCTCAGGGACATCTAGAATATAGAGTTAAAAATAAAAGAAACAAGTTAAATCAGCCAAGCCTTTGTCTATTATGTATATATCTAAGGCCTACTTTCCTTACGAGTACATGTATAAAACTAATGATGTCCCTCTATTACTCTAGATAAAGACGCCTGTAGTACGTACCGATGAAATATTTGCCAATGACGTCCTCCGGCGTTCTGACGTCAGGAATATCGAGTGGCCGTTCCCAGTTTCCTTCAGACATCCTCAACAATTCTCCCGGCACGTGACGCCTCACAGCCTCTATAGTGAGCGACTTTGTTGTTTCTCCACTTCCAACACTGTTACTGAAGTACAAGGCAGGAAACTCGTCCCAACAGGCCTCCATCACCTTCGCTACCGTCTGAGCCTGGCGCCACGCCTTCTCCGGCTCTCCCCGGATCCGGATTTCTTCTCTTGTAGGGAAATGGCGGTACATGACGTCTTCTGAGTTCTCTCCAACATGAACGACAACGGTGTCCTTGGTGAGGAGACGGCGTGTGGTCTGTTCAATGGACAGGATACGGGAGACCATGGTTTCCGGTAGACCCAGAGGAGGCTCTTGGCTGTACTCTATAGTAACAGAGATCTCCTCTCCGCCTGATGGCACAACCTCTGGCCAGCAGCGCGCCACCTCGTCAGGCTGGGCGGCAGGAAGCTCTGTTGAAAAGATCACCGACCCTGAGTAACACAAGCCGAAATGCTTCATCAGGGGAAGGAGACTGTTGAAGGTGGCAATGTTGTCTCCAAGAAGGGTCTTCATGAAACTGTGGCTTGCCGTGCCCGTCTTCAGGAAGGACGCCCTGTCTTCACCAACTGCGCTCTGGTATGCTC
>NC_049981.1:33237484-33263222 GCF_000003815.2 Branchiostoma floridae
TAGAACAGGATCTGTCCAGTCACGTGCAGATATCTGAGCGCGTTCAGGACGTCTGACTCAGTCATCCCTACAGCTGCTCCGACGTCCTGACAATCCCTGACATGAAGGTACGGCCGTCCTGAAGTCTTGATGTTTTCTGACAGTTTCGTCCAGGAAGTCGGCAGCTCTTGGCGGGCAGCAGGGAACGATCGCTCGTCCTTCACCATTTCTGCCATCTTGTCACACAGGGCTTCGATACCCTGGAACGTCTTGCTGCTGACCGGGATAACCTGTACGTTTAACAGACCTTTGGGTCTTCCGTCTAGTAACTTCTCCAGTGACTCTTTCTTGGCCAAGATGTCGTCCCTTGTGAGACCGTAGAAAGGTTCGGTCATGTCTGATTTGCCGTCCGCTGCATCCACCGCCTTCTGACAGAGTTGAATCTCTTCGTTCAGCTTGGTTTGTATTTTACTCTCAGCGGCCTGGATGTCTCTCTGGATGGAGGAACAAGCTGCTGCTATCATCTCCTCGGCCTTGTATGCCGGGAACAGGTCGACTTTGGTTCCTACAACAAGGATAGCCGGGTTGAACACGTGGGAAGTCACGGATGTTAGCCACGTTCCCACTCGTTCCTGGAACTCTTCTGACTTGTATCCTGGCAGGTCTACATTGAGGATGTGCAGGGCCTGACGTGTCAGGAAGAACCGGTGCGTGTAGTGGTAGATCTGGTGACCTCCGAAGTCGTACATCTCGTACTTGACGTTATTCTTGGCGTCATGGTAAGTGATGACGTCAACACCGATGGTTCTGTTAGTTTCAGTCTCCACATGACCTTGACCCTTCATCATACAGTTGAGCAGACTGGTCTTCCCTGCCTCCGTCTGTCCCAGAATCACACACTTGACTTCGAAGGGTGTTGTGGTGTGTGTGTGCGCACGCGCGTCGGGATAACGTAGGTGTTTCTGCATCATATCTACAGCAGTACGGTTACATAAAGTATGATTACTATATTACATCACTAATTTATCACACCAAAAAATTATAACTGCCGACGTTGAATAACTAATTTCTAACTAATTTCACCAAACTGCCGACGTTCACCGTTAGGTGGCCATCTATCACCTCTCACATGGCAATTTCCACCTGATGAAACAATTCGCGTACTGCAGATAGCACACAGACGTCGTACATAAAATTGGTTGTTACTTCTAATATAAATCACTGCTTCCCCTCTTTCAAATCACAATGTAATTGGCCCGATTTTTATATGTGACAAAAATGTAGCGGGAAATGAGATTAGTCAAATGATGATTTGATTTCCCCCAAACGAGTTTAATTTCCAACCGCAACATTAAATGGATTTACAGTACATAGCCTAATTCATACATGGATGGGAACTACAAAAATAACATACTGTCTATCAGTAGCATGTTGTGTTTTGATATCTAGAAAAAAACATAAGATCCTAGTTGTGCCTACCTTGACCTTGCTGTGTGAAATGTTCCCTTTGTGCAGTTTGCTGACCAGGTTGTGCCGCCTGCTGTTCCCCGATGCCGCGGAGCCGCTCAATGTACCGCTCATGTTCCTCCATCTCCTCCGCCAGGAAGTCCTGTCCTTCCTCCCGCAGGACCCGCACTAACCAGTCGTACGGCTCCTGACGCCTCCTGTCCTGCAGCATCATTACCAACCGCTCCCCCCTGCTTACTGGTGTCGGCTCCGCCTGGGGGAGGGGACATCGACAGGGTGGTTTCATATACTTTTGTATTTTTATCCTTTGTCTGTGCCTGTTAGGTTTTAATCCTGTGGGGAGGGAACATCAGCATGGCGGTGTGAGCTCACAGCAACAACTGTTAGTAGATACTTTTGTACTAAGTACTATTATTGAGTACTTCCTCTGTGCACGTGGTTGTCAGCGTTTTAACAGAGAGTGAATTGAACGAGATAGGCTTATACATGCATGTTCCCATGCAAGATATGTTACTCCTAGACAAGTATATTGCCAATCATTGCTGCTGGTTGCAATTTCATTTCTCAATATCACACTATTTCTTTTAAATTTTATCAAATAAACAATAAATAAAAAATATCCAGTGCGAATCATTACCTTGTGGTAGACAATTAATACAATAACCCCCGCCATCAATACAGTAGGTAACACGCATTCTTTCTAATCATTTCACAATGTAATGTACCTTGCATTTTGTATTAGACTGATCTAGACTATCTTTTCCCACGTTGTTAGAACATGTAAGTTGAATGATTGATTATATTATCAAGAATGAAACCTTCATGTAACAGACCCATGCGGCAACTTTCATTTTTTCGTTCTTCTGGTCTTCGTGAACCGTGTAAAAACAAGCTGCACAAGGTCTGCTGGTTTATAGCGGTCTAAGTACACCGGTATGGGTCACTAAAGTAAATCCACCCTTTACTCGATATAAAGGGTAGACACCTGTAGGCACGTCTGTGGTGTATCGGGTGGCGGCTCCGAAAGACATATTTTCGTTGTTTCCCAAGCGGCTGCAGCTCACGTGGTGGCCATTATGTGAATAGAGAAGGACATTGACGGGCGTGTCGAAAGCCAATACAAACTTTACTAATGGGAGGTATGGACTGTGTAGCGAGCTCGAGAGACAGGAGTAGACAGGTATGACGTTTAATACAACATGATTCATTAACAGGGACTCCTTTTGTAAACCTAACTTCAATATAGATAAATACAACTTATTATGACTCTCACCTCTATGGAAGAGGAGACGGATCTGTACGCACGTGTCATACCAGTACAATCGGCACACGTTTGGGGGCTAATAATGGAAGTCTTGGCGTTTACTTGATATGGTAATGGTAGAAACATATCATAACATATGGTGTTGTGTGTTGGGAACCTCCGAAACAAAACTTATTCAGAGTTTTCTTTCGTCAGAAGTGTGTGCTGCCGTGTGTGAAATTTTGTTAAATACAAATTAGGACCCGCATATTGAAAGCCAATAACACTTAAAGAATGTGAAGTACATGTATCAGTGATTTTGTTATCCAAACTCTGACAATTGTCGCTTCCACCGTTTACCGTACCTGGATATCCCGGACCTCAGCCGGACTCAGCTGGTTCTCCTGTTCCAGCCGTGTGAGAACAGCTGGGAGGTTCATGTTGTCAGCCAGGAACACACGAGTGTTGACCAAGGCCTGCCGGCACGGGGACCTCAGTTCACCTGTGGAGATGGACAGACAAACGGCAAACGTCAGTCTAACGGGGTCGGTCTACATGTATGTTAGGGACACCGTGTTAATTCACAAAATATCTGAATGTCTATCATTAATTACTACAATAAAATACATACACGACAATACTACAAGTTCTTCAAACGAAACAAACGTAGCATCTATTCTACAGGAGCAGCTATTATTATGTTGTAAGCCTTCAATCAGTGCAAAAAAGAGACTGCAAATTGCATTTCGGTTAAAAAGCTGTCCACATATTTAAGCAAAGACATCACAATGGTTTTTCACAATGGGTGTTCATATGAGTGTAGTATGTACTAGATTTATGTTATAAGCAAGTAGCCTGTTCAAAAATTCTGGATTTGTTTCACATTGTACACTGTGTTTCTTTGAGTATTTCACATCCCTAAATCTACATCTATTGTTATGTTTTTAGTTTAATTCTACCATGTCTTATACAATTTACCTATGTTCGCCTTACATTGTACCCGTTTTACAAATGTTGCGCAATAAAACTTGACTTGACTATCAGATGAAAATGACTTAATTACATCACAGTCCGCTGATTGCATTATGTAACAGCCATGATATGTCCACCCTCACCTGCTTGTCTGCAGAGCGCGTCACGCACATCCCAGACGATGCCTCTCATCTCACTGCTAACACCTCTGCTGGGCATCGTCTCCTCAACCCTGTCCCGCTGGACCCGCCTGGCCGGCGCCTCCAGGGTTGGGTACTGCCGGCTGACTAACGTGCCGAACTCACGGAAGTCATCCTTGTTCTGGTCCAGCCAAATGACGTATCGAGGCTTGTTGTTCCTCACGGCAGTTTCCAGTCCGACCGTGAGCGAGGACTGGTCAGCAAGCAGGTGTCTGCTGATCACGGGCACGACAAGTTTCACGCTGCCGAGGGTCAGTGTGGACGTGAGCTGTGCGCGGCTGACGTCACCAGGAGTGCCTGTGACCTGCTGACAGGAGATGTCTGTCTGGGGTAGACTGTAAGGCTCGTACTGACCCATCAGCTTCTCCACCAGCCTCCTGACGAACTCCCCATCCTCTGCTGCGTGCAGGAGGACAACACGTGGGCCTGGTAGGGAACAACAGCATCACAATGGCAATATGTTTGATTCAAGCATATTTCAAAAGTGCGAATATCTATATCATATCATATCATTGTTAAGAATGTGCCGTGCGTATAGAAACTAGGCCAGACAATATTGTTTAAAAGTTAACCTAACCAATCCTAGTACCTATATGTAAGCTACTAATATAAGTAAAAGTACCTAAACGGGGGCCCCAAAGCCCTTTTCCGTAGAGCGTAATCGGCGGTTTTAATTCTACGTACTCCGTAGCGGGACCGTTCGAATTCAACGTAGAGCGTAATCGGTGCATTTTGCGTCGAGCGATATTGGCCCCTTTGATTTAACGTATTACGTAGAAGCTAACCGGATTTTACCGTAAAACGTAATTCATATTAATTTTTCGTCAAGCGTAATCAAAGTTTCATTAAACTTAACTAGTCTACCGGCAAATTTTACCCGCGAAAATGCTGGAAATTGCGTTTCAAAGAGTCCAGATTTCAAAATTTCGCCGGACATTCCTTGCTATGGCTCAACACTTCGGCACTGGACATGGTGAAAATATGTTGCGGGAGCGTCGTCCCCCAACTAGTAGAAATCTTTTTACCGACCCTAGCTTAGTTAACAAGCAAAATTTGCCCCTTAAATGCAGGAAATGGCATTTCAGAGGGTCGAGATTTCAATTTTTCTCCGGGCGCCGGGCGGCCCTTGCCAAGGCTTGCGACTCCGGCGCTCACGACTCTCCGGCGCTCGTCGCCCTCAAAGACGTTTCTCTGACAGAAATGTCATTACATTGAAAGCAAAATTTGCCCCTCAAAATGCAGGAAATGGTGTTTCAGAGGGTAAAAATTTCCAAATTTTCCCGTACCTACCTTGCGACAGTTCGACTGTTCGTGCTTTCGGCACTGGAAATCTGAAAATGATGTTTGGGGGCGTTGCCCAGCTTAAAGCTAAAACCATGTGAATTTCTAATTGGATGCTATTTAACTTAGCTTAGTCTGTGAGCAAAATTTGCCCTTCAAAATGCATAAAATGGCGTTTCAGAGGGTCAGGATTTCACAATATTCCCGGGGGAGCATGCCCCCGGACGGCCTAGGATTGTCGCGCCTCCGCTTTCGGTGCTACAAGTGCTGAAGATTACGTCACATGAGAAATTTGCTGTCGCCGCCTTTGGCCAGCAAGACGTCTTTAGAAGTTAAGTTTTAATCTTATTGATAGAATTATCAGTTTTGTTTAGATCTCATCTTCACATGTTCTGCCGTTGGCGGAGTTCAGCCAAAAGACAATAAAAATTTGCATAATGCATTATGAAATTTCGTAATTTAGCGTAGAGCGTAATTAAGTGTCCATAATTTAGCGTATTACGTAGCCGGCCCTCCCGAATTTAGCGTAGAGCGTTGTCGGTACCCCCCCTTGGGGGCCCTCCTAAACCAGCCTGCAGGAATTTGCAAAAGTGAAAGTAAAATTGCACAATATAAAGGCTCATCCTGAGGGAAAATGGATACAATGTTGAAATCTCATTTACCGGTATTTATAATATGCTGATATATTAGTCATTAATGGTGAAATCAAGACATAATCAATGCCACAATGTAAAAGCTTGTCAATGACAGGCCCAGTGTAAGCTCGGACCTAAAGCTATATAATAAGTTTGAAGACTATCAGCACTGGAAGATAAAATCCATTATCATATAGCCAGGCGCCGCGGACCAATCAGAAGGCCCCGTTCCACGTTGGTTATGACGCCGTAACACGTAGATTCAGGCCAGGCAGGTGGGTATCGCTCCCCTGATTGGTCAGAATGAATCGACACTGGCACCGGTGTCGATTTGCATCGACACTGGTGTCAGCAGAAAGGAATGCTTTGTACAGTGTGAAGTCCATGTTAGAGTTACATGGGGACCAAGTCTCTTGTGATGGTCCAGTTGCATTTAACAAGTAACATTATGAATCAACATCTTTGTTAGTATTTAAAGCCTTGAAACCGACCTTGATCCAAACATTATTACTGTTCACATTCCTTCAAATTTATTGAATATGTACAACTATAACTTAGGATTAATTAGCAACACACTTGTCCCAGCAGAAAGGAATGCTTTGTACTACATAATGAATCAACATCTTTGTTAGTATTTAAAGCCTTGAAACCGACCTTGATCCAAACATTATTACTGTTCACATTCCTTCAAATTTATTGAATATGTACAACTATAACTTAGGATTAAATAGCAGCACACGTGTCCCAGCAGAAGGGAATTGGTCATTATGTCAAGCCTTGGAAGTCTTGAATAAAGGATGTATGTATTACAAAGGAATTTGTTGCTTAAATGGGTCAGTTTGTGTAGGCTATATGATAATAACGTTAATGCCCCGCCTTATCCTCGGTGCTACGCTCACTCGGTGGTTTATTCGGTGGTTATCGCACCTGACCAGGGATTATCTCACCAATAACTCACCTGTGTCCATAGTGATTGACAGATGACGTCATATAAGTGATGGTGCCAGAACAGGAATTTCAGACTGCCGATCTGACGAGACGGACAGACGACATTCCAGACTGTGGAGTTATACTGGAGGGACAGGTAAACAGGACCGTTATGGATGTCATTTTCTTTTCCCCAAAAAGTAGTGCCATGTAGGGTCAAAGGTGAAGTACTTAAGTGTAAATTGCTCACTACGATAGAGCTTCGTCACGAGGAAAGTTCTGTCACATTTCTACTCATTCGATGAGTATTGTTGACTTCACCTGTAAACAATGTTTGTACTTGTGTGATTACGGATCTGTCTTCGGAAAAGAACATTCTATAATCATATCATCAATCCATCCCGGAGTACAGCTGCCGACAAGCTATTAGAAAAATGTCCAAAGGTTAACACAGAGGCGCTACTTACCTGGCCATGAACGGGACATAGAGCCGGCCAAGCATACCTCAATATTACTAACAAGTTTAGCTTGCTAAAGAACGTTGTTAAGTCGTTAAATACGTCTCCAAACCCCCCGGATAGATCTATAAGGATTAAGATTCACCTAAAGATACGCTCGTGGCCGAGAAGAATCTATTCTGCTCACTTCCGCATTATTTGTCTAAAGCCTTAACATACAATTAGACTGTTACACTCAGATGGACCAGAAGTCTTGAAAAATCTACCACTCTGCCCTACCTTTTCTTTTTAGTTTCCTACTTCTCCATAATTGTCCATATAGAGGTCCTTCTGTGGTTTGGATTAGCGATAAAACCACTGACAAGGAAGTAAGATGAGGACAGTGTCATTAAACCGAAAGGGGTGTGCGTTTGTAACGGCGTGTAATCAACACCCCTATATTGCACTGTAAGGTAAACTAATGTTCTGACAACTCATTAACGTCAATCTTAACATAACGTTGTTTTTGTCAAGGCTGTTTGAAATCTGTTGCACAGAAAACACCTTCCTATATGCCACACTTGGTTCGTCCCTGTGCACGCCATTGGTAAACACCTGTCGCGCCGTCAGCGGCCCCACCTTTGTTCCGTGACGTCACACCTGGTGGTTACCTTGGGCATGGGTCAACCTGCCAGAATTGCGGGGCGTTCTTTTGTTGCCGCAACCCTTGTAGCTTTAATGGTAGGCCCGAACGGCTGTCTTCAGTCGTTAATGCTGGCATGCGGAGATGTGTACGGAGCACAGCAAACTGCAGATGATACTGGGGATGTTCCGTTGAAACTGGGACGACAACAGAACACATTTATTAATTTGATACCTTTACTGGTAGTGAGAATTGTGTTGATGAAAAATTGATGATTTCATGAGATAAACAATGCAATTAAAGAACAAGAAACGCATCAGAATAGTTACTCAAAATCTGTGGCTCTTTTATTTTTTATCAACAGTTCTGCATTTTGTCACTACCCTGTGTGCTTTGATGCTTTCACCTGAATATTTCCTAGAAATAACATGTTAGATTAAGGTAATTAATGCATATCATAACTTACTGTTACCGTATAAAAGAACACTGTATTCACATAGGCGACCATGGTACCACCTTGGAGTCTCCGGATGGTACAATCATGGCCAAATTCCGATTTTTGAGCTTTCAACTTTCTCCATGCTTTTAAGTGTGCAGATTTTTTAACAGAACTGATGAAAGTTTGTGGCAAATGTTGCCATTTTCAGAAAGGTTTATATATTAGCAGGACAATAATGAGTATATGTATTCACATTAAAATGATGCTTCTCCTAAACGTGGCATTTTTCAAAAGTTTGTTAATTTAGTCAAAGGCACGTTTTGATTCTTTGTTGTGCGTTTTTTCAAGTTTATCATTAGCAATAAGATTATTTAGGAAGCAGGGCCATGACACATAAAAACTACCATATGAGACGTGCTTCAGGAAGCAAGAAAATGGTGTGGATTTCAATGGCTTCTTATTAAAAACTCACCTGGTAGAAAACGACGTCCTCTTGATCATAAGATAGGGCATTTTCTTATCTCTATGGATAATATTTCTTATCTCTATGGATAATACTGCGATGCTGCTGAAATAGATCCCGTCTGGTGTCTGAAAATGTTCTGATTTTTGCCGACTGGGTGTGAAACGAGCAGAAAATCTCCCTGACAGCGACAGGCTTCACCACGTCTGTGTTTATTACCAGGAACGTCGGTACGAGATCTTCAGCCAAGTTGCGAAAACCCCGGATGTACGTTGTAACTGTTTGGCGTTGTTGTTTATTTGCTGTGAATTTCTATGATTTGTTTGATTAAATCGTGCTCGGCAAGTAACTTTGTTAGAGAGGGTTTGGAGGAGTGATGCAGTCAGGTGGGTGAGTACTGATATCTCTTCTCGTCACACAGATTTAGAGTTTATAATATGACTCCCAACGTTAGATACGGGTGGGCAGATGAGATATCGCAGAATGTGCATTCAAGTTATGATTTATAAACAATGTGACCGTTTTTTTTTTCAATTTTCCTACGCGAAGTAAACCAAGTTATCAGCAATATTTACTATTTATACCTGGTGTTTTGTGTGATCTCTTCTATCACTGAAAACAAACAGGTTTGTCCAGGATTCTCTCCGTGTATCCGGTAGCCATGGCAACGGCAAATGCCCATTCTGTGCCTCATTCTGTGATGCAGCTGACATAAACCCTTCCTGTTATCGAAATATAAGTGTCATGGTTACTGGCTGGGTTTGAGGAATCCATAGATTCACGTTTTTACCGGCAGGTTGTTTAGCCAGTCTGACGTAACCGCTGTGTTGTTACAAATCATCATGGAAGCATATGTGTGTGTTGGTAACGTTAGTAATCATAGTACAATCATGATGAACTTTCTTCCAACACAAAGGTATAACGTTACAAGGATCAAAATTTCAACGACCGGTTGCCGTTGACAATTTGATCTGTGTTTATTTTTTATCATTGGCGGTCTTCAATCCTGAGCACAAATAACATTGAGGAATGTCTTTCGTCAATAAATTGAGAAGTTTCAGCAATTGTTCGGCATTAGTTAGGAAGGGCGTGTGGAGTTCTGGAGCGGAAGAGTGAAGTGATGACACGAGCAGAAGAAGAAGGCAAGTTAGGTTATATTTCATGCAAAGACTCTTTGCCAACTTTCAAACATTTCCAGCTGCAGTGAATTACCACACACCGTTTTTTAAAAGTTCGAATGGAGTCCTGTTCTCTCACTTATCCGAGCAAAGGCAGAGAATACACAAAAACGGCGATCACACACAAATTAGCCTGAGTTTAACATTTGGTCAAGCGTTTAGAGAGTTTAGGCATTACTCAGATCCACAACTCGCATGACAAATATTTGGGTTGTATCAAACAGCTTTGCAGGCAATTGGTTGCCATTTATATACCGATGTATTAGCATGTGGTAACGTTATACCTATAGGCTTTTATCAAAACACTTGTGGGACTGTTGGTGGTGTTATGAGCCTACATATTAATGGCTTACAGTACAAAATTGATACATGACTTACAGAAATGGTTTCCATATTGTTTTTGCATGAGCTGGCAAGTTGTTAAAGCATTTCTATGATCAGCAAATGAAAGGTAAAAAGACTCTTGGTGACAAAACATTTGTTCCTTATCGAAAGCTTTCTTCCGCAACATGCAAATATCATTGTGAAAACATACAAGCATAATCATCATACAGATTAGATGCCCACAGCAACATGTTAATTCCTTGTGTCCATTATAAGTGCATTGTTAAGTACAGTCAAACCTGTCTATAGCGGTCACCCAAGGGACTGGAGAAATGTGGCCATTATAGACAGGTGGCAACTAGAGAAAATGTTGACCAATTGACCATGTGCAAGCTACACATGATTTCAGTTCCCACTAATCTTTCTCACCAAGTAACATTGTCTCGATCGGTAAATTCACCCACAAAGACTTGCACTTTAGTGCTCAAGGCTTGCAGACCCACTGCAACCGCCAAAATGACACTGTCATGGTTGCAATAGGCAGTGTTTCTGTATCAACGGGACCGGAAATCGTGTAGCCGTGGCCGCGTTGGACAGGTGGCCGCTAAGCCTATTTCTTAATCATTACCAATCCAAAGGACCGACAAAAAGTGGCCACTCTGGCCAGGTATCTGCTATGCAAAGGTGGCCGCTAATACAGGTTTGACTGTACGTCCTTTATAACTGCATTGTCCATTGTTTCAAATTAACCTGTAGAATTAAACAGCAGCGTCATTACTGCTGCTGATTCTGGTCATAAACTCTCACCATTGTTCTGAAAGTCGCGCAGAGCGCCAGCATAGTGTCAGAGATGGGAGCCTACTACATTACATGGCATTAGTATTTACACTTACATGACGTCAGTATCTACAATTACATGACGTCAGTATCTACAATTACATGACGTCAGTGATCTCCGGTGACGAGATCTAGAGCGCTAGCATAGTGTCGGAGATGGGAGCCAACTGCATTACAAGGCATTATATTTACAATTACATAGCATCAGTATCTACAATTACATAACGTCAGTATTTACAATTACATGACGTCAGCATTTACAGTTACATGACGTCAGTGATCTCCGGTGACGTCAGATCTTCAGTCCGAGTCATCAGCCTCAGCACCTCCGCCCTCCGCTTGGGCACTGCCGCCGTCTGTGCGGGGTGTTTAGATTATGGGCAAAATCAGTAGGGAAGGCAACGGATCGAGTAAAAGACGTTGGTGTAGATTAAACTGCAGATTAAACTGCCATGGAGATTTCATAGGAATCTAAGAACATAACCTGATACGATTAGTTTGCTGCTGGGGAGAAGCTTTCACTATATTTCTTTGACCCTTTAGAGTTGAAATAATATGGCAGATGCCGTATGGAAGCTTCTCGCCAACAGCAAACTTAGTCGGGAGTACCAGTTTAAATTTCTAGATATCTAGGTAATGGATCGTTGGATATTGTCAATATGCAATAGGCAAAATCATTACTATCATCCGACTGAATAAAACAATAAATTATATTCTACTGTCAATTGAAACATTGATTGTAAAAATATTCTACTGTCAATTGAAACATTATATGGTCATCCATACATACAAAGTATCGGTCTCTGATGAAGCCATGTTTTCTTACCAGTGATGCCACAGGCCTGTAGGAACGTCTTGTGAGACTCTTCCCAGTACTTGGAGAACAGCAGTTTCTCCCTGAAGGCGCGGGCTTCCGCGAACTCTGACCTGGCGTTTGTAAGGAAGTCCTCAATAGAATCTGCCCACTTCTCTGCATCAGCGTCGGTCGCGGTGTCTCCCGTCATCTTGACGATGCAGTTACGGAACTTGGGCTGGTACTTCTTCGCCAGTTGCGCCACCAGTTCCGCGAGTCCTGACTGCTCTGAGATGAGGACGGGAACTCCTGCCGCGATGGCCTCCAGGCCGACCAGTCCGAACGGTTCGGCCCGGGACGGCATCAGGACCAGGTGACAGGCCTCCATGTCTCGGCGGATCTCCTCTTGAGTGCCGTACGGGAGCAGGGTGGCTTTGACCCGGCCGGATCTCAGCTTCTCCTCCAGGATTCTCTTGCTATCTGTGAAGTCGTTCTCATCGATGCCGCGGACTCTCAGCCTCAGTGTGTACTGATTGTCAAGCCGCTGTGCCGCCTTGTCTATGGATCCTGCGGCCAGGTCGTGACCTTTCAGCATCTCCACATTCCGCACCCTGCCGATGGACAGAACCACTCTCTCTGGCTTTTCGACTTTATCTTCTTCTCCAAAGCTCACATTTGCTTCACTAAACACCTTTGAAGGTTCTGGTAGGAAGATGTGGTGAGTCACGTGACGCTGACGGAGGAACCTGTCGTAATGGCGGTGAATGCGCGGTCCTACCGAGAAGACGACATCAGCCTTGCCAATGTCGTCCTGGATGCTGGCTTCCTTCCTCCCCACACCCAGGGCCTTCTCGTCACTCTTGTAGAGCTCTGTCTCCTCTGGCGCCACGTGACCAAACATGGCGAGCTTGGCGTGTGGAAATCGCTCCTCTTTGATCTTCCTAGCCGCCCTGCTTGTGACGTCAACATGGCCCACAATGCAGCTGATATCTGATGGGATGTCTGGAAAGTGATGTTTGTGGTACACAGTCAGCCACTCTAAGGACGGCTTTGCGCTACTGTCGGGATCAAGACGAGGCTTTAGGAGGCTAACTCCGTCTCGTTCTGCATCCCTCTCATCTTGTTGACTTGCCTCCAACACGATAGCGTAGACCTCGGCACCTGCGGCGGTGAGCATGCGCGCGACATTCAGATTGATGGTGGAGATTCCGCCCTTTGATGTGCAGTACTCGTCACTAACCAACAGGACTTTCACTGGAATACAGTCGTAAAGAGGAAAAAACAATATTGTTAACGAACTGATTTATGACGCACTTGTTCTTCGATATTGCATTATTGGGGATAATATACACGCAGTGATTAATATATGCTATCAGTGATTATTACTGTATATGATATCTGTGAAGTTAATCGTTTCAAGAATTTTGTCCAATATAATGAAATTTAGTGGCGTTTTGATAGCTGATGTGGACGGAAGAGATTACACGAAAATGCAATTCGTCTTTGTTTTCTCTTGAATAGCCAACAAAATATGATTTCAATTGAATTTCCATTTTAGTTATTTTAACAGCAGACCACATTCAATGACCTTGAACGTATATTCAAGCAGCTATACCTAGTTTAGATTTATCATGAGTTTATAGTATATATGCGTTGTTCAGAGAAAACTGGAAGGACTCTCAATTAAGGAAAATAATTAGAGAATAAGTACCATTCCACATGACGATTACTGAATTATCAAACCATAAAGGTTCTCACCTTTCTTCCGTGGTCCACGACCAGCAGCTCTGGAGCGGCTCGACTTTTGCTTCCAGTGCTCAGACGACCGGGTAGTTCTCTGGTGGTCTCTCGGGTTCCGTCTATGTACTAGATAATATTACAGGGTCAATGGAAAGACTGGCACATTGATGTAATAAGCTATGTTTTCTGCAGATCAGTACTTGACTTTGTGATATATGCATGTTTGGGTTACCTAGATCTGGTCTCTGCACATGGATAATACAAAGATAATTTTTCGAAAGTTCACAATAGCAACTCCAGCGTCCAGACCAACTATACACGATTGTTGCTTTTACGCTATTGAATGTAACACTGGGCAGTGAGTCATCTTTGATGTTGACAATGGTTGCAAGGCAGATTTGGTAAGAACAATATCAATCTATCACTGTGTCTTTCTGGAATAAGTACCTGTGGATACAGCAGCCTGGTCCTGTCCCTCAGAAGCTGGCTCAGACGACAGCCCGCTGTCACTCTCACTGCTGTCGGATTCTGACAGCTCAAGGTGTTGGCCTTGAAAAGGAATCATCGATTATACATATCAATGGTCAAGTAAAGATAAGATAGTAAAGAAGAAAATATATTTGCCCTTCTGGCATATTATTAAAGACATACGTTCTACAACTTTGCACACAAATTTTGGAATATGTATTTTCCACTGATATGGTATTTGATACATTCTATAAATGCATGTTTAGGGTTAATGTGTCACTGCATTCGCCAAAACATTGCATTGTCCTCCCAAAGGCATAACAATAGACCTTCAGTTCCTTCCTTTAATTTACCTTTGGGCCCGATACATTCTAATCAGTGTAGTGTATGCGTGTTCTGTTGTAATAAACCGTAAAACGCACAATACATAGCAAGCTAGCAAGCTATTTTGTGCAGTGAATTGGTTAGGAGGGACATAGCTGCAACCGATCCTGTGAGTCTTTTGTTTTTATCTGTGTAACCCTCCGAGTGTAAATAAAGGTGTTTGCCTACCAACCTTTAGATGTGATGAACTCACAAACTGACTTGCCGTCACCACTCGTCAGCTGCATTTGGAACCTGAGGTTAGACTTTTTCATCTTCTTGTATTTTTTGGCATCCACTTCAACTCTGAACTTCTTGTAGATTCTGTCAGCTTCCAAGACGTCGTAAAATGTAAGAAGCTGAAGAAGTTAAAAGTTGGCTATCAATTCATACTTTAAAATATGGAAAATATGCATTTACATTTAGACCGATAATGGCTTTATATTGGCTCTACACATCTAAGTTTTGTGTATTGTTCAAACTAGCCCACTTCAAGTTATACATCATTACCTTAGGATTCGTCAGCAGGTTGTCACCACCTCCGTTCCACACAGACACTTCCAGATGATACTCGTGTCCAGGCATCAGCACGCACTGCTCCTGGTCCAACTTAACGTACTTATCATCGGCCTCAGTCGACTCCAAACACTGTGTGAAATGATGAACAGCATAATGTATTCTTTTCATGTCATCATTTGTTTTTTAATTGTTGTTTATGTGCTGAAAAGTAAATCAAAACCTGTGGAGGCCATGATTGAATTGCATGAAATAGCATATTTGTCGGCTACCGTGAAAGTTTTAAGACTCCAAAATACTGGAAGACGTAAAACGTTAGCAGGATGTCAACCACCATGGCAGGAACGAAGGCACACTATTGCCTCTTACCTGGAGAGCAGTGGCTGCGTTAGAAGCGATGTAGACGTGGATTTGAAACTCTGACGTAACGCTGATGGGTGCAAACACCACACAACGCCCGTTCCTGGCGAACAGCTTCCCGTAAAGTTTCTCCACCACAGGACCGAAGAGACTGCCCTTTTGGAACCTGGTCACGATGTGGGTTGAGGTCACCTCAGAGACAGGAAGGAGGTTCGCGTCTTTCCCAGAAACATGAACGACTCTCATGCGCTCTTTGTCAGGTTCTAGTAAGTGTTTTTGATTTGATTTTGAATATGTAGACATAATCATGAAATAATATAAAAACGATATGATAATGATATTTGATTAATATGTTACAATAACATGATAAAACGATGTACTTACATAATAATACTAAAATGATCATGCGAGTAATGTTATAATACTTATATGAAAAGGTGACATGTATAAAATGATATTATCTGGATACAATGATCTAATATTATGTTAATATGGTCTGATGATATAATGTGTTACAATATGATGATAAAATGATATTAAGTAATGCTTTGATAGCTAAAATGGATAACGAAAATAATGACATGATATTTATATGGTGTGATCTGTAACAATGTATACAATGTGGCTGTTAGATATCTAAGGGAGATTCGTCTTTTTTCTGTAACTTATTGAAAATATAATAAAAAAAGGTTCGCTAGGTGGTTACACGCTTTCAAGCCCTATAGAAAAGTAAAAAAAAAATAAAAAAGTACAAGAATACACAGATAACTGCAATAATTTTACATTCTCCTTCCAAATATAGTAGACAGTACTTTGCAACAGATCAGCTTTTACCTGAACTCTCATGCGCTCTTTGTCAGGGTCTGGCAAATAAAAGAAATTCACAGATAATTGCAATAACTTTACATGGTATCAATCTCTCTACTTTACCACAGATCAGCAGCGCCAACGTACCAAACGAAAGGCTTTGTCAGCCGGCCTCCACCTGATCAATTCCGCTTTTCGCGCAGTTCAGCAATAATCGCTACTGAATTGAACCATAAAAAATGGTTTATGAAACGTACCGTTGTCTTCCGTCAGGTGCAGCACGTGCGGCAGTAGGATGTCCACCGGCCCCTCCACGTCCTCACACTGGATGGAGAAGAGCGGACCCACCGGCATCCATTCCCCCACCTGCTGCCAGTTGTCGGACCAGTTCGCACTCCTGTAGGTCACGTGCAGCGGGTAGGGCGTCACCACGCCCAGGTCGGTCCGGCTGCACAGGTACTTCCCTTCACCTGGCAGGCGGAGGGACCTGAGGAGATAAACACAGGTATTGTAGCCAGGTGTTCAAACATACAGGTGTGACACAGCGGGTAGGGCGTCACCACGCCCAGGTCAGACCTGTATGTTCCAACTTAGCAGTAGTGTATGGCATATGATATGGTGTCGCGACGCGAGGATGCAGCTGTCAAACTTTTCAGACAAATGTTGGATGTTGACCATCCCCTACACGACATGGTTCCACCCTCCAGATCAACTGCCACGGGACGATCACTGAGAAACAAAAGCACTTTCTCCCTCCCCCCAGCTAGAACTAAAAGACTTCAGAACTCTTTCTTGCACACAGCCATCAAGCTGTACAATAAGACTATAGACACTTTAATAGCTTGTAATGATGGTGGTAATGATGGTACTCAATGTTAGGGTTGTGTACTATTTTGTGTAATTTTATATTGCTCTTATGTATATATGCGGACGGAGCAGGCTATATGTTTGTTGTACATTCCAACGCCATTCAGGCTACCACTATGTGTATGTCTGTTATGTTGTGAATCAATAAAGGAAATAAAGCATGGACGATGCTTGTTCACATCAGACATACAGATGTAACAGACTATGGTTCTCTCTACTGCGGTGAACGCCAAACCTGATGAAGCCTATGTTTTATGTGTCTGTTGGAATAGCTGTAATTAGTTATGTAAACAGAAGAGTAATATTGCAATAATAACATTACCACTGTATTAACGTCTTAAAGTGATACCGTATCATTGCCATTGCTGGTGGTTGCCTGATCATGGAAGCATGTTAGAATAGCTACTCACCACTGTGTATCCCCAATCATCTCAGGAGTGATTTCTTGTGACGGCAAGGCATCGCGGTACTCCTGGATATATGGGATATCGGTAAAGCTGATCATTTATGTACGTATTTGGAGAATCCAGTACCAAGTCCAAGAAAATCATACATGTAAATATGTGAATAGTCATGTTATTACATTACTAATTAAATGTAGGTCTAATTAGCAAAATAAGAAGTGTGACATCGTGACCATAGGCTAGACAAACATTTCAAATACGACATATCGATGGAGCTCCATCGAAGGGAATGGCTATCAGTGACGTCACTCCTGACTGTGACATTATCATTCCTAACAACGTCATTCAGATAAATCCCTATCGTCCAGTCAGTTATGGAAATACGGAAATTGGCAAAAAAACAAAAATTCCTGTTTGAGAAATTTTCCTATCCTGTAATCTGCCACAGATGTTATACTTCATGCATCAAGTATAAGATGATTAACCTTATATATCCCTTGTATAAAATAAGTCACCTTATACACCCCCTGTACATCTGCAGCCAGGTCCGGTTTGCCCATGTTCTGCAGTGTTTCCTCCAGCTGCGGCAGGTAGTGGAGCGGTCCGTGGGGGGCCTTGGTGCGCCACGCCTTCAGCATCTGGAACGCCTGCTGGGTGTCATTTCTACCTCTAATGTTGTCCAGCACGCCCCTGTTCAGTCCCAGCTCCTGTCCCAGCCGGGTCCACAGCTGCTTCTCCTCACCAACAGCCCTGCTGATCTGGTACAGCCGGTTGTCTGCAAAGAGGGACATCAAGACGAAAACAGTCATGCATCTTACATAAGAGTTGGCACATTGGGGCACACTTGAAGCACTAGCACTTGAGAATATTAGGAGTGAGCAGGGTTATTTTTCAAGGACAATATAAATGGGCTCAGGATTCAGGGACATTTAAATGGGAAGATAGAGCTGAAAATAAGATAAAGAAACAATTACGTTGGATGAGTTCATAATTTATCTATTATGTATCCACTATGTAGTATATATCTAAGTACTACTTTCCTTACAAGCGTAAAAAAAAACAATCGATGTTCCTTCGATTACTCTAGATAAAGACGCCTGTCGTACTTACCAATGAAATATTTGCCAATGGCGTCATCCGGCGTTCTGATGTCAGGAATATCGAGTGGCCGTTCCCAGTTTCCTTCCGACATTCTCAACAAGTCACCCGGCACGTGACGCCTCACAGCCTCTATAGTGAGCGACTTTGTTGTTTCTCCGCTCCCTACACTGTTACTGGAGTACAAGGCAGGAAACTCGTCCCAGCAAGCCTCCATCACCTTCGCTACCGTCTGAGCCTGGCGCCACGCCTTCTCCGGCTCTCCCCGGATCCGGATTTCTTCTCTTGTAGGGAAATGGCGGTACATGACGTCTTCTGAGTTCTCTCCAACATGAACGACAACTGTGTCCTTGGTGAGGAGACGGCGTGTGGTCTGCTCCATGGACAGGATACGGGAGACCATGGTTTCCGGTAGACCCAGAGGAGGCTCTTGGCTGTACTCTATAGTAACAGAGATCTCCTCTCCGCCTGATGGCACAACCTCTGGCCAACAGCGCGCCACCTCGTCAGGCTGGGCGGCAGGAAGCTCTGTTGGAAAGATCACCGACCCTGAGTAACACAGGCCGAAGTGCTTCATCAGGGGAAGGAGACTGTTGAAGGTGACAATGTTGTCTCCAAGCAGGTTCTTCATGAAACTGTCGCTTGCCCTGCCCGTCTTCAGGAAGGACGCCCTGTCTTCAACAAACTGCGCTCTGGTATGTTCAGAGAGAGACTCAGCTTTGCTGTCCAGATATGCCGGTTGGTCATGCCTGAAGATCTGCTTGAAGAGTTTGAGGATGATGGTTGGGTCCGGGAAGACCAGATCTTCCATTCCCCTGATGTGGTTGTAGAACAGGATCTGTCCGGTCACGTGCAGATAGCTGAGCGCGTTCAGGACGTCTGACTCCTTCATCCCTGCAGCTGCTCCGACGTCCTGACAATCCCTGACATGAAGGTACGGCCGTCCTGAAGTCTTGACGTTTTCTGACAGTTTGGTCCAGGAAGTCGGCAGCTCTTGGCGGGCAGCAGGGAACAATCGCTCGTCCTTCACCATTTCTGCCATCTTGTCGCACAGAGCTTCGATACCCTGGAACGTCTTGCTGCTGACTGGGATAACCTGTACGTTTAACAGACCTTTCGATCGTCCGTCAAGTAACTTCTCCAGTGACTCTTTCTTAGCCAAGATGTTGTCTCTTGTGAGACCGTAGAAAGGTCCGAATATGTCTGATCCGCCGTCCGCTGCATCCACCGCCTTCTGACAGAGTTGGATCTCTTCGTTTAGCTTGGTTTGTATTTTACTCTCAGCGGCCTGGATGTCTCTCTGGATGGAGGAACAGGCTGCTGCTATCATCTCCTCGGCCTTGTCTGGCGGGAACAGGTCGACCTTGGTTCCTACAACAAGGATAGGCGGGTTGAACACGTGGGAAGTCACGGATGTTAGCCACGTTCCCACTCGTTCCTGGAACTCTTCTGACTTGTATCCTGGCAGGTCTACATTGAGGATGTGCAGGGCCTGACGTGTCAGGAAGAACCGGTGCGTGTAGTGGTAGATCTGGTGACCTCCGAAGTCGTACATCTCGTACTTGACGTTATTCTTGTTGTCATGGTAAGTGATGACGTCAACACCGATGGTCCTGTTAGTTTCAGTCTCCACGTGACCTTGACCCTTCATTATACAGTTGAGCAGACTGGTCTTCCCTGCCTCCGTCTGTCCCAGAATCACACACTTGACTTCGGAAGGTGTTGTGGCCTGTGTGCGCGCATGCGCGTCGGGATGACGTAGATGTTTCCGCATCATTTCTACATCAGAACGGTTACATTAAGTAAGATTACTTCATTACACGACTAATTTACAATTTATCACACCAAAAAGTTATCATTGCCGACTAGTCGTCTACCACCGCTCACATGGTAATTCTCACCTGATGAAACTATTCGCGTACATTTGTACTGCAGACAGCAAATTTTTGCTACTAGTACTTCTGTATCTGTATCTGTATCTGTATCTATATAGCCGGTATAACCGCCCTTCGGCGTAACACACCAGCTTCGCAGGCACGCGGCGCGGCAGCAGCTGGTTATATTACACTGAACGACTCATCACACCTAACTTTTGCACATCTAAACTCGGCACAAAAAGTTTGGAATATGAACTTTGGCTGATCATATTTCCGCTGTTTCTGCATCAATTTTAATTTGTGATATATCAATAGAAAGCGTGTGTGATTTCCTTTCATATGGTATCAAACTCAATATAATCATAAATTCGTGAAACGCACACAAGGGCTACTTACGTCAGTGGGTCGCGAAAAAAAGTGCCCAAATTTCAATTTTTGTGTTCAACTCTGTATCATTCTGTTGGTATGGGTGTAGGTGTCAAGGATTCAACCTATCCATTTTTCATGTAATCTTTGGTATACAGAACATACAAGTTTATCTTTAACATTTGATAAGAGTATATGTGCCCTTTTGACTGCTGGATGACCAAATCAAAGTGTGGATGCGGCAAGGAGAATGTCACGCTGACTGTCGCACGGATACTGGAGCGTAACAGCGCGTAGGGCTTGGTGTGCTGTATGTATGGCTGCCACAGGAAAAACAAGGTTTAGCATGTTCCCAGACAGGACAACCTCAATATTGTGAGATACAGGGACACCATTCTCCATGCAGTCGCAATGTTATACCTCATCAGCATTTGTGGGGGACCAAATGCAATTCTGCAAGTTTTAGACTACAACGCCAGTCCACAGTCCACAGAGCAAGGACCATTGCAGAATGTGTGCGTGGACGGGCGGTGTAATCTTACAGAATGTCATCATTCGACCCCATATTGAAGGGGTAAGGCATTGCGACTGCATGGAGAATGGTGTCCCTGTATCTCACAGCATTGATGTTGTCTTGTCTGGAAAGATACTAAACCTTGTTTTTCCTGTGGCAGCCATACATACAGCACACCAAGCCCTACGCGCTGTTACGCTCCAGTATCCGTGCGACAGTCAGCGTGACATTCTCCTTGCCGCATCCACACTTCGATTTGGTCATCCAGCAGTCAAAAGGGCACATATACTCTTATCAAATGTTAAAGATAAACTTGTATGTTCTGTATACCAAAGATTACATGAAAAATGGATAGGTTGAATCCTTGACACCTACACCCATACCAACAGAATGATACAGAGTTGAACACAAAAATTGAAATTTGGGCACTTTTTTTTCGCGACCCACTGACGTAAGTAGCCCTTGTGTGCGTTTCACGAATTTATGATTATATTGAGTTTGATACCATATGAAAGGAAATCACACACGCTTTCTATTGATATATAACACATTAAAATTGATGCAGAAACAACGGAAATATGATCAGCCAAAGTTCATATTCCAAACTTTTTGTGCCGAGTTTATATGCAAGTGTTCTCTGAAACTATCCAGAGAAGACGCCCCTACTCTGCTTGGTGATAACATATTCCACTCTACAATAGTTCTGGGGAAATAGGAATTTTTGAACACATCAATCCTAGGTTGGTAACTCTGGTACTTGAAAGCATGACTGTTTCTAGTTCGTTTTTGAGCTGGTGTTAGATACTTATCAGTCGGTACGTCCACCAGTTTATTGGTCATTTTGTACATCATACAAAGTCTGGACATTTTCCTCCTGTCTTCAAGTGATGTCCACTGCAGATCTGTTTTCATTTTGGTAACACTAGCATCTCTGCTGTAGTTGTTTGTACAGAATCTGGCAGCTTGGTTCTGTACCCTTTCCAGTTTATCTTTGTCTTTCTTTGTATACGGATCCCATACTGTTGCAGCATATTCAAGATTTGGTCTTACCAGTGACGTGTATGCAAGTGATTTTACCCTGGCTGGGCATGCCCACAAGTTGCGTTTGATTACTCCCAGTGTCTGTTTAGCCTTGGTTGTTATTTTGTTAACATGGACACCCCACTTCAGTCCAGTTGTTAATGTAACACCGAGGTATGGGTGGGTTTTTGTGGTTGCTAATGTCTGACCACAGAACTGGTAGGGGGATACATTTGGGGTTCGTTTGTTTGTTATGTGCATGATATAACATTTATCCGGATTGAACTGCATAAGCCATTTCCTTTGCCACTCTTCCAGGGTGTTCAGATCTTTCTGGAGAAGTAGTGAATCTTCCTTTGTAGAGAGCTCTACATATAACAGGCAGTCATCTGCGAACAACCTCACACTTGAATCGAGCTGGTCTGGCAAGTCGTTTATGTACAAGAGGAAGAGCAATGGTCCCAGGACAGTTCCTTGCGGAACTCCAGACGCTACTTTAACTGGAGCTGAGGCCTTCCCTTCTACCACTACAGTTTGCTCTCTGTTCGTTAGGAAAGCCTTTAACCAATTAAGTGTGGTACCTTGAATTCCATAATGCTCTAGTTTTGATATCAGTCTGCTATGTGGGACTTTGTCAAAGGCTTTAGTAAAATCAAGAATTGCTAGATCCACTTGTCTTTTGTTGTTCAGTGCCCCAGCTATGTCGTGTACTGTTAAAATAAGCTGTGTTTCTGTGGATCGCTTTGCTCTGAAACCATGCTGGTAGTCCGTTAGTACATTGTGGCCTTCTAAGTGTTTCATTATATGGCTATGGATAATGTGTTCAAGTAGTTTACAGGAAATACAGGTAAGTGAAACTGGTCTGTAGTTACTGGGGACCGCTCTATCTCCCTTTTTGAAAATGGCGCATACATTTGCATCTCTCCAGTCTTTAGGAATCTCTCCTGTGTCAAGCGATTGTTGGAAAATGTTAGTTAAAACAGGTGCGATTTCACTGGCTGTCATTTTAAGGAACCAAGGAGGTATTTGGTCTGGCCCGGATGCTTTGGATGGATTAAGGCCTTGCAACATTTTCTCTACACCATAAATAGAAATTTCTATTTGTTCCATAGGAGGGGTGCAGGGGTGCCCAAGAGATGGCATGTCTGTGGTGTCTTCTTCTGTGAATACACTTTTAAACTGTGAACTGAGTGCCTCTGCTTTTTTACTTCTAAGATAAATTACTACTACACCTCTTTGCCCTCTCTTTCAAAACACAACATAATTGACCTGATGTTTTTTTATGTGATAGAAAATGTACCGGGAGATAAAATTAGTCAAATGATGATGTAATTTCCCCCAAACGCTGTAATTTCCAACTGCAACATTGAATGAAAAAAATTACATATTGTCTATCAGTAGTATATTGTGTATTGATATCTAGAAAATAACATAAGATCCTAGTTGTGCCTGCCTTGACTTTGCTGTGTGAAATGTTCCCTCTGTGCGGTTTGCTGACCAGGTTGTGCCGCCTGCTGTTCCCCGATGCCGAGTTTCCGCTCCCAGTGCCGCTCCCATTCCTCCATCTCCTCCGCCAGGAAGTCCTGTCCTTCCTCCCGCAGGACCCGCACTAACCAGTCGTACGGCTCCTGACGACTCCTGTTATACTGCAGCATGTCTACCAACCGCTTCCCCCTGCTTACTGGTGTCGGCTCAGCCTGGGGGAGGGAACATCGGCAGGGGTGGTTTCATATACTTTTGTATTTTTATCCTTTATCTGTGCCTGTTAGGTTTTGATCCTGGGGGAGGGAAAATCGGCAGGGGCGGTGTGACACTTTTGTACTACTGTTATTGAGTGCTTCCTCTGTGCACGTGCTTTAAAAAGAGAGTGAATGAAGAGTTGAACTATATACTAGGCTTATACGTGCATGTTCGTATGCAAGATATGTTACCCCTAGACAAGTATATTGCCAAATGAATCATTACTGCTCGTTTCAATTTCACATTATTTCTTCCAAATTTTGTCAAATTAACAATAAATAAAATATATCCAGAGCGAATCATCACCTTGTGGTAGACAAACAATAGTCCCAGTCATCCATACACTATAGGAAACGCATATAATATCTAAATCGGACTCATTTCATTATGCAATGTATTGAATTCTCGTCGTCTCGGCTGGTTTGGACATGTAGAAATATCTAGTGACTGCATCAACACCATCAGCAAACTGAAAGCGTCAGGCAACTGGGGTCGTGGTAGACCGAGGAAGTCGTGGATGGAGTGTGTTAGTAAGGACATCAAGGTGTGCGGTACAGCTGCGGTGAGCCCACTGGACAGAGCCGTATGAAAGCGCAGGGAACCCAGCAGTAGTTTGACCAAAAATGGATACTACTTCTACTGTTACTAATGTACCTGAACGTACTATGTACCACGTATCCTGTACATAGCACACATGTACTGACTTTTGTAGTAGACTATCTTTTCCCACGTTAGAACAGTTGAATAATGAATTATATTCTCCAGAATGAAACCTTCATGTGACAGACCCATGCGACAACCTTTTAGCATATTTGCAGCATTATTTCGTTCTTCTGGTCTTTGCGAACCGTGTAGAAACAATCTGTACACGGTCTGCTGAGTTAGAGCGGAGTGCTGAGCTTAATAAGTACAACGGAAACTCCGCCCTTTACTCGATATAAAGGGTAGATACCTGTAGGGATTGAGTCTGTAGTGTATTGGGTGGTAGCTACGAACGATATATATTTTAGCGATGCCACAGAGGCTAGCCTATTCAGAGAGCGTCCGTTTGACAAGAATTCCCAAAATTCCGCAGGCATGTCGGGAATTTTTCAACAGGCATGTGTAGTCGCATCATCCCTTTAGAGGGAATAACTCTTCATGATATTTGGAATGTAGATAGCTTCAGAGTTGCCTTACATAATTAAGTGCTAATCATACAAATCAGGGGTTACTTTGCATAATTGATGAGGACAGTTAATAAAGACACTACATTTCATTATATAACGCTCAAAAAATGCCATATGTAACTCAAAAAGAGAAAAAATATTAGGCTAGCTGTTACGGATATATCCGATTGGCAAAAGTTCCCAAAATTCCACAGCAATTCGTCCGCGCGTGCGCAATTGCACCATCCGTTTGAAAAGAAATAACTCAAGAAGGGGTTGACGGATCCTTGTGACTTTTTTATATTTAGATAACTTCGGTTATGCTTCCCCTAAATAAGGGCTATCAATGCAAACAAGGGGCTAATTTGCATAATTAATGAGCACCAAACCACAGTATTTCATTACTACTAGGGCACTTAAACATGACATATGTAAGTAGAAAAGAGAGAAATATCAATGCAAACTGATTTACACAATTAATGAGAAATTGTTATTATAGTGTTAAATGACGAAAACTCCATTCTTGTGACATTTGGCAGCAATATGTGCCTTAAGTTGAACATGCGTACGTAAGTTATGCAAATTAGGGTCTCATGTACATAATGAGAAAATGTTGCAATAGCTTTTTTTGC
>NC_049981.1:33263322-33281019 GCF_000003815.2 Branchiostoma floridae
GTTGCGAGTAAAATGTAAATACTGTTTGACGAAACTCGTCCACACCGGGATTCTCAGGCGCGTGTAATCAAGTCACACAAGCATTTTTTTGTCGCTAACAGTTAATTATTAAAATTCCATATTTCGACGCAGAAGTTTTAGTTTGATATGGTACAGAAAACGAATAAAAATGAAATGAAAATGCTTTGTTATGGTCAGGATTTCCATACTTGCTTCAAGGAGGTTAATTTATAAATCCGTCCGTGTTTTCTTTTTGAAAGCTTGCAAAGATATAAAGGGGGCATCAATACAGTCGATTTGTTTTTCCAGCGTCCCTGATTGCCGCTTAGTTTCAACTTGTCACGGTGTGAAAGATTCCCGAAGCCATTCACATGAAAATCGCTAGAAGGCGCTCGTGAACGGTCAACTCAATACTGTAGTTTACTTCATCGTCGGTGGGCCATCATGCTGACATACTAGTACAGCATGTAGCCTCCATAGCAGGCTCTCTGGGGCCTTTTATGGCTCATAATACACTTTTGCTACCTGGGGGCCAGACAGGATCGGGTAGCTTGCGAGTTTATTCCGCGGGGCCCAAGGCAGTCAGCCCGCCGACCTCATAAAAAGAGTCATATCATAATTTTTAGCGCTACGGGGAGTTTATAAAAGCCCGAAGGAGGAGTCGCTACTAGAAAAGTGTTGCGACTCCTCCTTCGGGCGGGCTGACTGGCGGCCTTGGGCCCCGTGGAATAAATTCGCTATCCACCCCATCCTGCCTGGCCCCCAGGGTACACTACATTTCTTCTTGTAGTGGGTCGCTGATTTGCCGGCCGTCACTTATTATTGGCCCCTAGAGCCTGCATGATTTCGGTGTCTCAAGGTAACGTTAACGTTAAAAAAAAAAAACCGAGCAGGGATGGAATCGCCCTGGCACATGTACCAAAACTTGAGAAATAAAAGTCGGTTAACAACGCCACGGCAGCAGTGTTTGGGTTGGATGTGTTTGTACGTGTGTATGTGGAATATGTGTGAGCTTGTGGCAACACGGTAATCTCCAAGCAGATTCCTTCGTGGCAAGACAGTAACACAAGCTGGGGAAGGACTTAAGCCGGCAGAGGAGTACAATTGGCATACTCCTAGTTAAATAAATAAAGTGAAAGTGAACTCCTCTGCCGTTACACTGACGTCTTTCCCCAGCTTATGTTACTGTCTTGCCACGAAGGAATCTGCTTGGAGATTAGCAACACGGATAGGGTATTAAAGAAAAATGCATGAACTGTTTGCCACAGTTGTATTTCTATTTGTACGTTTGTCTGTAGCTAGAGTACATCATGGTCATTTATATCAAAGCACAAAGGGTAGTGACAAATTAATGCAGAACTGTTGATAAAAAAGAAAAGATCTACATAGTTAAAGAACATTTAAGATGACTGTTTGCTCCTTGTTTACATTATTTCTCTTATGAAATCATCAATTTTCACCCACCAGCACAATTCTCCATACTAGCAAATCTTGTATCAGCTTAACGTGTTCCATTATCGTCACAGTTTCAACGGAACAACCCCAGTATCATTGGCAGTTTGTTGTGGTCTGTAATATGACTCTGTATACATCTCCGCAAGCCAGCATTAACAATTGAAGACGAGCCATAACCGTTACCGTTAAAACTACAAGGGTTGCGACAACAAAAAGGCGCCCGTCATTCTGGCAGGTTGACCCAAAGGTCACCCCCAGGTGTGACGTCACGGAACAAAGGTGGGACCGCTGACGGCGCGACAGGTGTTTACCTATGGCGTACACAGGGACGAACCAAGTGTGGCATATAGGAAGGTGTTTTCTGTGCAACAGATTTCAAACAGCCTTGACAAAAACAACGTTATGTTCAGATTGACGTTAATGAGTTGTGAGAACACATGTTTACCTTGCGGTGCATTATAGGGGTGTTGATTACACGTCGTTACAAACGCACACCCCTTTCGGTTTAATGAGACCGTCCTCACCTTACTTCCTTGTCAACGGTTGTACCGCTAATCCAAACCGCAGAAGGACTTTATATGAACGATTATGAAGATGCAGGAAACTAAAAAGAAAAGGTAGGATAGAGTGGTAGAATTTTCAAGAATTCTGGTCCATCTTAGTGTTACAGTCTAAATGTATGTAAAGGATTTATACGTGGCAAGTGATGCGGAAGTGAGCACAATAGATTCTTCTCAGCCCACGAGCGTATCTTTGGGTGAACCTTAATCCTTATAGATCTATCTGGGGGTTTGGAGACGTATTTAACGACTTAGCAACGTTCTTTAGCAAACTAAACTTGCTAGTCATCTTGAGGTATGCTTGTACGCCTCTATATATCGTTCATAGCCAGGTAAGTAGGGCTTCTGTGTTAACCTTTGGACATTTTTCTAATAGCCTGTCGGCAGCTGTACTCGGCTTTTGATGATATGATTATATAGACTGTTCTGTACCGAAGACAGATCCGTAATCACACAAGCACATTTACAAACATTGTTTACAGGTGAAGTCAACAATACTCATCGAATAAATAGAATTGTGACAGAACTTTCCTCGTGACGAAGCGCTGTCGTTGTGAGCAACTCACACCAACGTGAAAAAAACGTACTTAACTTACAACGGCACTGCTTTTGGGGTGTAAGAAGTAACAGTCCTGTTTACCTGCCCCTCCAGTTAGTCCAGTATAACTTCGCAGTCTGGGATGTCGTCTGGCCGTCGCATCAGATCGGGAGTCTGAAACGGAGCACTTATATGACGTCACCGTCAATCACAATGGAAACAGGTGGGTCACATTGGTCACTTTTACTTCAAAGAGTTTGACAATGAGTTTCCAGCTTATAGGCGTGGATGATTGTGTTAAGATTTGATAGGATTAGGTCCGAGCTTACCATGTGCCTGTCATTGACAAGCTTTTACTGCGTGACATTGATTATGAAATCAAGACATGAAGGCCACTCAAAGTTACGGGTTACACGACTGTAACTGTAACAGCAATGATCTCTTCGCCCTAGGTCAGAAACATCATGATTGAGACCAGCCCAATTGCTCACTATGAGTGAGGACTCATCAGTCACTGGGTTCTGCATCTATAGTCTGGAAAGTCTAGAGGACTATTAAACTGGGCGAAGCAGGGGTTACAGGCTGCTGGGAGATTCCCTACCCCTATTTTGGCCGGAATGGTCTGATCCGCTCATGTTTGCACATGTGGCGGGTTCTTTAACGTGCCTGGGGTATGGCTCTCCCCGAACACCCGGGACCTCAATTTAACGTCCTATACCAAGGCCCTAGCCGAGGCTAGGTACTCATTTTCACCTGAGCAAAGTGAGGAAAGTCGTGTAAAGTGCCTTTCCCAAGGGCAAGATCGGTAACACGGCAGTCGGATTAGAACCCGCGACCTCTTGGTCACGAGGCAAACTACACGGTCCCACGAAACAGCATATCATAAATACTGGTAAAATGAGAGTTCAACATTTTGTCCATTTTTTCCTCAGCATGAGCCTTTATGATTATATTGTGCAATACTTTTACTTTCGCTTTTTCAAATTCTGTTTGGCTGGTTTAGGTCCTTTTACTTATATTAGTAGCTTACATCTAGGTACTAGGATTGGTTAGGTTAACTTTTAAATAAGATTGTCGTGCCTAGCTTCTATACGCGTGGCACATTCTCAACAATAATATGATATAACTATTCGCACTTTTGTAATATGATTGAATAAAAAAATTTGTTGTGACCATGTTGTTCCCTATCAGGTCCGCGCATTGTCCTCCTGCACGCAGCAGAGGATGGGGAGTTCGTCAGGAGGCTGGTGGAGAAGCTGATGGGTCTGGACCCGCCTTACGATCTACCCCAGACAGACATCTCCTGTCAGCAGGTCACAGGCACTCCTGGTGACGTCAGCCGCGCACAGCTCACGTCCACACTGACCCTCGGCAGCGTGAAACTTGTCGTGCCCGTGATCAGCAGACACCTGCTTGCTGACCAGTCTTCGCTCACGGTCGGACTGGAAACGGCCGTGAGGAACAACAAGCCTCGATACGTCATTTGGCTGGACCAGAACAAGGATGGCTTCCGTGAGTTCGGCACGTTAGTCAGCCGGCAGTACCCAACCCTGGAGGCGCCGGCCAGGCGGGTCCAGCGGGACAGGGTTGAGGAGATGATGCCCTTCAGTGATGTCTGGTGGATGGAAGGCATCGCCTGGGATGTGCGTGACGCGCTCTGCAGACAAACAGGTGAGGGTGGACATATCTAGCTGGGACATAATCAGCGGACTGTGATGTATTTAAGTCATTTTCATCTGATAGTCAAGTCAAGGTTTATTGCGCAACATTTGTAAAATGGGTAAAATGTAAGGCGAACATATGTAAATTGTATAAGACATGGTAGAATTAAACTAAAAACATAACAATAGATGTAGATTCAAGGATATGAAATACTCAAAGAAACACAGTGTACAATGTGAAACAAATCCAGACTGTTTAACGTTTGAACAGACTACTTGCTTATAACATCTAGTACATACTACACTCATATGAACACTGAGAAATACCTGTGGGATGTCTTTGCTTAAATATGTGGACAGCTTTTCAACCGAGATGCAATTTGCAGCCTCTTTTTTGCACTGATTGAAGGCTTACAGAATGATAATAGCTGCTCCTGCAGAATAGATGCTACGTTTGTTTCGTTTGAAGAACATGTAGTATTGTCGTGTATGTATTCTATTGTAGTAATTGATGATAAACATTCATGATCAGATACTTTGTGAATTAACACGGTGTCCCTAACATACATGTAGACCGACCCCGTTAGACTGACGTGTGCCGTTTGTCTGTCCATCTCCACAGGTGAACTGAGGTACCCGTGCTGGAAGGCCTTGGTCTACACTCGTGAGTTCCTGGCTGACAACATGAACCTCCCAGCTGTTCTCACACGGCTGGAACAGGAGAACCAGCTGAGTCCGGCTGAGGTCCGGGATATCCAGGTAAGGTACATGGTGGAAGCGACAATTGTCAAAATCGGGATAATAACATCACTGCCACATGTACTTCACATTCATACAGTGTTATTGGCTTTCAATATGCCGTCCTAATTTGTATTTAACAAAATTTCACTACATGTTCCGCGGCAGCACACACTTCTGACGAAAGAAAAGTCTGAATAAGTTTTTTTTCGGAGGTTCCCAACACACAACACCATATGTTATGTTTCTATACTATTACCATGATATCAAATAAACGCAAAGGCTTCCATTATTATCCCCCTAATTAACGTGTGCACTGCACTGGTATGACACGCACGTACAGATCCGTCTCTTCTGCCATAAAAGTGAAAGTCATTATAAGTTGTATTCATCTATATAAAAGTTAGGTATACAAAAGGAGCCCCTGTTGTTGCATTATGTTTTATTGAACGCCATACCTAGCACCGCCTGTCTTCTGAGCTCGCTACACAGTCAGTACCTCCCATGGCCAGTTGTAAAGTTTGTAATAGCTTTGGATATGCCCGCCATCGCCCTTCTCCACTCCTGTCTCTCGAGCTCGCTACACGGTCCTCCCATTAGTAAACTTTGTATTGGCTTTCGACACGGTTGTCATCGCCCTTCTCTATTCACATAATGGCCACCGTGTGAGCTGCAGCCGCACGCACCTCTTGGGAAACAACAAAAATATATCTTTCGGAGCCGCCACCTGATACACTACAGACGTTCCTACATGTGTCTGCCCTTTATGTCGAGTAAAGGACGGATTTTCCTTTAGTACCGTTGTACTTAGACTGCTCTAACCCAGCAGACCTTGTGCAGCTTGTTTTTACACGGTTCACGAAGACCAGAAGAACGAAAACAAGTGCTTTAAAAAAAGCTGTACCTTGCCGGGTAGTAGGGATTTCATCAGGAAAAGGTACCTCGGCGCTTCACCAGTGTTCATCAGTTAACATGAGGATCAGCATCAAAATAATCAGGAGACAACCACAGAGTCCACATGTCGCCCCCCTCCCACCCCAATTCTTGTACGGGAAAGCATTAGTGACTTCTCCAGCTGCCAATCCAGTCTCAAATCTATTTTGCACACAAGTACAACCTCTATCAAGGACATCATAGACACAAATGTCTTTAAAATGTACTTACCTGGCTACTAGCCCCGAAGTTTGCGGCTATTTTTTTGTTTCATGTTGTTGCAATGTACAAAGCGACACCTAGCAACTGTAGTATGAAATGCAGCAAAAATCCCCAAGTGTAGGGAAATTTACCTCATTAACATAATCTATGTCAGATAAATTATTGGCACAATAAACCGGTATTGTAAAACTTTTTGACCCACAATGAGTATGCATTATTCTTTATTACAAAATAAATTTCTTCTGATGCAATTTTTGATATATCTTTATGATAAACATGGGTTAAAGCGTAGATTTATTTACGCTGGACCACATACGTCTAAAATACAGTTTTAATACTGGCCTGCAATGTACCCTTGTCTAACTAAGCCATAAAATTAGGCAAAGAGAAAAGGGCCTTTTGAAGGGCCTTTGGAAGGGTTAACATTGAACCATTAATTGAACCATTGATTGAACCATGGAAAGATCGGGCCTCATTACCTTGCCGGGCTAAGGCCCGGCAAGGTAAAAATGAAAGTTGCCGCATGGGTCTGTTACATGAAGGTTTCATTTTTGAGAATTCATTATTCAACTTACATGTTCTAACAACGTGGTAAAAGATAGTCTAGATCAGTCTACTACAAAATGCAGTACATATTGAAATACGTGTTATGTACAGAGCACGTGGTGCATGGTACGTTTAGATACATTGCATTATGAAATAATGTTCCTATCAAAAGAATGTGTCTTACCTAGTGTATTGACATGGGTTAGTTACCTCCATGAAATGGAATGGAATGGAGGTTATATTTTACCCTGCGTTTGTCTGTCTGTGTGTAAACAAGATAACTCAAGAACGGCTTGGTGGATTGGTTTCATACTTGGTGTGTTGGTAGGGTGTGATAAAAGCTGGAAATGATTAGATTTTGGGTCCCCTAGCGGCTTCCCTTGGCACTACAGCGCAACTTTAGGTTGTGTTTTCTTATCTTCTGAACAAGCTATGGTCACGAATTTTAGGTGTTAGATAGCTCTAGTGGTCAGAAATTAGTGACATAAGTTTGGGCCTCCTAGCGGCTAGTTATAGCAGGGGCATTTTTGTCAAAAACTTCTGAAGCATTACAACCCCCCCCCCCAGCCTGGTTTGGTTGATTCCACCCCTAGCCTGCACAGCACAGTTGACGCGTTCCTTAGGCCCATGGGTCATGACTCCTTGACCTCCACGTGTCACAGGCGGACCGTACAAAATGGTAGTTCAAAATGGGTAGAAATTTGTTGGTAAAAAGGACTTTTCATAACTCAAGAAGGGAACAACGGATTTTAATGATTTTTGGTATGTAGGTACCTTAGACAATGTTTTACAAAATGAAATACTAATTATGCAAAATAGGAGTACATTTGCATAGTTAATGGGAATATTTCAACATAGCAGTTTTTTCTGTGTATCTCTTGTCCTGGACGTGATATGGTCTTGACATTTGGGTGGTAGATAGCTTTTAGTGTCATGACAAAGTGGGACAAGTTTCAGCCCCTTAACATTTAATTTCTAAACTGAAGGGGCATTGTTGTCAAAACATTCCAAAGAGGATAACTGCAGAAAGGATTGACGGATTGGCATCATATTAGGCATGCGGATACCTTAGACAAAGATCTTCATAATGATATATCTGTTATGCAAATGAGGACTGAATTTTCATAATTAATAAGGAAATTGTATAATTCCATTGTTTTAAATAGCTGGTCTTCAATAAATGTAACACATGTTCATTATGATAGGTGGAATATAAGCAGATACCAATTATGGTAATGAGGAACCTATTTACATAATTTATGTAAGAATTGCAAAACCGCTTTATGTTTAATAATGGGAATTTTATAATTGTTCAATGTGTACGTTAGTCAATGATGAACAACACCATGCATAAATTATGTTAATATGTTAGTCAATTGCATGAAATTTACGAAAGCTCTAGATTTTCATGGAGGTATGAGGTCGCCGAACTCTAGTTTATTAATCGTCTACCACATAGTGACGATTCGCACTGGATATCGTTTATTTGACCAAGTTTTAAAGAATAAGTGTGATATTGAGAAATGAAATTGCAACGAGCAGCAATGATTAATTGGCAATATACGTGTCAAGGAGTAACATATCTTGCATGGGAACATGCATTTCTCCGAAACAATGATTTCTAAAACCTGACGACATTTGGACCCCTGTAAATTCTGTGGAACTTGATTGAAGACTTGTCATTTCTTTGCTGCCACCATTTTTTTTCTGTATAAAGACCACCTATGTAAGAAGACCACTTTTGCTGGGTCCCTTGAGTGGTCCTCTTATACAGGTTTGACTGTATAAACCTACCTTTAGTTCAACTCTTCATTGACTCTCTGTTAAAACGCTGACAACCACGTGCACAGAGGAAGCACACAATAATAGTAGTACAAAACTATCTACCAACAGTTGTTGGTCTGAGTTCACACCACCCCTGCCAATGTTCCCTCCCCCCAGGATTAAAACCCAACAGGCACAGATAAAGGATGAAAAAATACAAAAGTATATGAAACCACCCCTGCCGATGTTCCCTCCCCCAGGCGGAGCCGACACCAGTAAGCAGGGGGGAGCGGTTGGTAGACATGCTGTGGGACAGGAGGCGGCAGGAGCCGTACGACTGGTTAGTGCGGGTCCTGCGGGAGGAAGGACAGGACTTCCTGTTGGAGGAGATGGAGGAACAGGAGCGGCACTGGGAGCGGATCTACGGCATCGGGGAACAGCAGGCGGCACAACCTGGTCAGCAAACGGCACAGGGGGAACATTTCACACAGCAAAGTCAAGGTAGGCAGAACTAGGATCTTAACCCTTGTCCTGCGGGCCCGGTTATATAACCGGATGCACATGCTGTGCCTGTGTGCGGGTCCGGTTATATAACCGGCTGGGGGTATTCCCCACAGGAACCTTTGTGGCTTCTGTGTGGTAACCAGGAACAGCTGGGAAGAAGATGGGGGCTGCATGAATGGGGTCAAGGGTCAATATCTTGGTTGCGCAATCAATCCCAGAGCTCTTTGCGGGCATAAATTATGTTAATGAGCAAGATGGCCGACTGTCGTCTGCAGATATGTTTTTTCATGTTTTTTTTCGTGTTTTGGGGCATAAATTCTTAGTTTAGTCGCTAAAATGTCAAAGTTAACTTGGTAACAAGTGCATAAGGAGCCTTTCCCCACTGATTCTGAGGCAGAACATCCAATTTTGGGCAAGAATGGTGAAGAAATGCTGCCGAACATGAGAAAAGAAGATATGCACGTGAACTTTACCATTTTTATGGAAAATTACCCCCCACGCAACAGGAAACGAATTAGGACAGTCTGTTAAGCTGCAAATTCGACCTTGGTTACTTTTGTGGAGGTCATTAAGTACCTTGATGTGGCAAATAATTAGTGACAGATGGAACTGATCATATGTTACATTATTCTATTGAACAGCCTTATCAGCACCCAGGACAATACCTAGCCATAAACTCACCTGCAGTGATACCTGGGTAAATTTTTTTGCTGCATATGTGGCTCTGATGTTGTCAATATGTCATAGGAATGTTGTAGTGTTGATACTAAGATTATTTATGAAATTCAGGTATTATTAATACAAAAGTTTATGGAAATAACTTGTTTTATTGATTTATTACCCTTGCATATCATTTTTATGACTCAGGGTAAAACTTTCAAGACATTACTAAAAAGTAGAGACTCTCAGCTTTCTATTGATGTGTAACATTATAGGGTTACTTAAATGCAAAGTAACTAAAAAATAGCAAAGTAACAGCATTTCCCATACTTTGAAGAGAGTCAAAAATGCCCAGCACAGGGAGGGTATATGGGTAAAAAATTATTTTCTAGATATCAATACACAACAAGCTACTGATAGACAGTATGTTATTTTTCTAGTTCCATGTATGAAATAGACTATGTACTGTAAATCCATTTAATGTTGCAGTTGGGGGAAATTAAGTCATCATTTGACAAATTTCATTTCCCGCTACATTTTTGTCACATCTAAAAATCGGGCCAGTTACGTTGTGATTTGAAAGAGGGGAAGCAGTAATTTATATTAGAAGTAACAACCAATTTTATGTCCGACGTCTGTGTACTATCTGCAGTACGCGAATTGTTTCATCAGGTGGAAAGTGCCATGTGAGTGGAGATAGATGGCCACCTAACGGTGAACGTCGGCAGTTTGGTGAAATTAGTTAGAAATTAGTTATGTAACGTCGGCAGTTATAATTTTTTGGTGTGATGAATTAGTGGTGTAATATAGTAATCATACTTTATGTAACCGTTCTGCTGTAGATATGATGCAGAAACACATACGTTATCCCGACCCGCGTGCGCACACACACACCAAAACACCTTCCGAAGTCAAGTGTGTAATTCTGGGACTGACGGAGGCAGGGAAGACCAGTCTGCTCAACTGTATGATGAAGGGTCAAGGTCACGTGGAGGCTGAAACTAACAGGACCATCGGTGTTGACGTCGTCAGTTATGATGACAACAAGAATAACGTCAAGTACGGGATGTACGACTTCGGAGGTCACCAGATCTACCACTACACGCACCGGTTCTTCCTGACACGTCAGGCCCTGCACATCCTCAATGTAGACCTGCCAGAATACAAGTCAGAAGAGTTCCAGGAACGAGTGGGAACGTGGCTAACATCCGTGACTTCCCACGTGTTCAACCCGGCTATCCTTGTTGTAGGAACCAAAGTCGACCTGTTCCCGCCAGACAAGACCGAGGAGATGATAGCAGCAGCTTGTTCCTCCATCCAGAGAGACATCCAGGTCGCTGAGAGTAAAATACAAACCAAGCTGAACGAAGAGATCCGACTCTGTCAGAAGGCGGTGGGTACAGTGGACGGCAAATCAGACCTGACCGAACCTTTCTACGGTCTCACAAGGGACGAAATCTTGGCCAAGAAAGAGTCACTGGAGAAGTTACTTGACGGACGACCCAAAGGTCTGTTAAACGTGCAGGTTATCCCGGTCAGCAGCAAGACGTTCCAGGGTATCGAAGCTCTGTGCGACAAGATGGCAGAAATGGTGAAGGACGGGCGATTGTTCCCTGCTGCCCACCAAGAGCTGCCGACTTCCTGGACGAAACTGTCAGAAAACATCAAGACATCAGGACGGCCGTACCTTCATGTCAGGGATTGTCAGGACGTCGGAGCAGCTGCAGGGATGAAGGAGTCAGACGTCCTGAACGCGCTCAGCTATCTGCACGTGACCGGACAGATCCTGTTCTACAACCACATCAGGGGGATGGAAGATCTGGTCTTCTCGGACCCAACCATCATCCTCACACTCTTCAAGCAGATCTTCAGGCATGACCTACCGGCATATCTGGACAGCATCGCCGAGTCTCTAGCTGAGCATACCAGAGCGCAGTTTACTGAAGACAGGGCTTCCTTCCTGAAGACGGGCAGGGCAAGCGACAGTTTCATGAAGAACCTGCTTGGGGAAAACATTGTCACCTTCAACAGTCTCCTTCCCCTGATGAAGCACTTCGGCCTGTGTTACTCAGGGTCGGTGATCTTTCCAACAGAGCTTCCTGCCGCCCAGCCTGGCGAGGTGGCAAGCTGCTGGCCAGAGGTTGTGCCATCAGGCGGAGAGGAGATCTCTGTTACTATAGAGTACAGCCAAGAGCCTCCTCTGGGTCTACCGGAAACCATGGTCTCCCGTATCCTGTCCATGGAGCAGACCACACGCCGTCTCCTCACCAAGGACACAGTTATCGTTCATGTTGGAGAGAACTCAGAAGACGTCATGTACCGCCATTTCCCTACAAGAGAAGAAATCCGGATCCGGGGAGAGCCGGAGAAGGCGTGGCGCCAGGCTCAGACGGTAGCGAAGGTGATGGAGGCCTGTCGGGACGAGTTTCCTGCCTTGTACTTCAGTAACAGTGTTGGAAGCGGAGAAACAACAAAGTCGCTCACTATAGAGGCTGTGAGGCGTCACGTGCCGGGTGACTTGTTGAGGATGTCTGAAGGAAACTGGGAACGGCCACTCGATACTTCTGACGTCAGAACGCCGGATGACGTCATTGGCAAGTATTTCATTGGTAAGTACGACAGGCGCCTTTATCTAGAGCAGTGAAGGGACATCATTTCTTTTTACGTTTTTAAGAAAAGTAGGCCTTAGATATATACCACATAGTGGATACATAATTTTAAATAAAGGCATATCACTGAGTTACCGTAATTGTTTCTTTATCTTTATCTTTATCTTATTTTCAACTCTATCTTATCTTAATGTCCCTGAGCCCATTTACATTCAGTTTGAAAAATACTCCTGCTCACCCCTAATGTTTTAAAAGTGCTATTGCTTCAAATGTGCCCCAATATGCCAACTCTTATGTAAGATACATGACTGTTTTCGTCTTGATGTCCTCCTGTCCAGACAACCGGCTGTACCAGGTCAGCAGGGCTGTTGGTGAGAAGGGGAAGCTGTGGACCCGGCTGGGACAGGAGCTGGGGCTGAACAGGGCCGTGCTGAACAACATTACATATGATAGCTACACCCAAGAGGCGTTCCAGATGCTGAAGAAATGGCGCACCAAGACCCCCCACGGACCGCTCCACTACCTGCCGCAGCTGGAGGAAACACTGCAGAACATGGGCAAACCGGACCTGGCTGCAGCTGTACAGAGGGTGTATAAGGTGCGTTAGTGAACTTAAATTTTTGAAAAATCAGTTCACAAGGTAAGGCAGGAAAACCAAGTCATTTGCATTGTTCAACCTTCTTTCTAATCAATCTTAATTCTCAACTGCAACAAACCACTTACTAGCAATTTCTGAAACAAGACACCTTTCCTGGTTTTGCTATATGATATATTGAACATGTCCGTGAACGGACGAACAAAGCAATTCTTTTCATGATGATTGTATTCTTTGTACAAGGAAACTGGAAATATTCAAATGATGGCGAATAAAACAGAATCCATATGAAAAAAAAGGAAAAGTACCTTCTGTTCTATCCAGGAGTACCGTGATGCCTTGCCTTTACAAGAGGTCAGTCCTGAGATGACCGGAGACACACAGTGGTGAGTAGACATGTCATACAAAGAACCCATGTTTAGACTTAGGTAACATTTCCAAATCGGGGCCCGGCCGGGATGTTTTCAGAAACGAAAAATTGAAATGCATACCTAGAAATTTACACAAATTATGCCCATGCAGCTTATGTTGACATTTTGTGTATTTTTATATATTCTATATAATGCTTCTTTTCCCGAAAGCTGCCCGGCCGGGCCCCGGTTTGGAAATGTGACCTAAGCCTTAGGCAGGAATAAGTATTTGACGACAATGTTACATTTCCATATTGCAAATTTATTTCGATAAAGGTATGTCTAAACTATGAAAAAGGTTATTTAAAGGATTTTAGAGCGGTCGAATTGAACATTCTGTAAGGGGTACGTTCTGTTTGATGGAAGTGAAACGTTGAAGTAAAACAATATTGTTTCAGTTATGGGCTTGCTGGTACCAACCATATCGGGACACATATGAATTAACAATTTAGTTGCTCAGACATTTATTTATTTATTTATTTATTTCTGTAATCTTTATCCAGGGTGGTCCAAGCTCAGTGCTCTTGCACTGCTTCTCAGTGGAGCCCTGCGTGTTACATAAAAAGAAATTAAACATATTCATCACAAACATAGGCAAACATAAATAGACAGCGATAGATTAAATAACAATAGTAATGAAACTGATGTAAACAATAATACTAATCATAACTAGAAAGGCCGACATTTGCTTGAGAGCAAATGCATCATATTTCAGCCATCTCCTTCTGCATGCAACAATAGACTATTCCAAAATCACCCATGTGAAAAAATCGAACACTTTTGTTTAAAAGTCACTTCCACTAATGACACTTAATGACACCTAAAATGAATCTTACAAAATTCCTAGTGCAAGAATGGACTCTTCCAGTGCACCCCATGTGAATTTGCACAATAGACCAGTCCAGAAATACTTCCACTGAAAACATGGCCAAGGTTGAACTAAGCAAAAAAGGCATGAAAAGGTAAAATAGACCAGTCCAAAAACACTTCCGCTAAAAATGGAATATTGAATCATCACCTTTCTAAAACTAAATTTGAATGCAAGAACATCCCCATGCAAGAATGGACTCTTCTTGCGATGCCCCTATGTAAAGTGGTGCAGTCCAAAAATACATCCACTAAAATTGGACTTGGACGTAATCACCAAAGTCCCAAAAATGGATTTTAAAAATCCCCTCATGTAAGTATGGACTCTTCCAGCACAACCTATGTAAAATTGCAAAGTAGACCAGTCAAAAAATAACCACACTGAAACACTTTGACATATCAAATCACCAAAGTCCATAAACAAATTTTTAAGAAATGCCCCCCTCCATGCAAGAATGGACTCTTCCAGTACACCCCATGTAAAATTGCAAAATAGTCCAGTTCAAAAATACTCCCACTGAGAGACATTATATAATCAAGAGTCCAAAGATGAATTTAAAAAATATGTACCCCCTCCGTGCCAGAATGGACTCATCTAGATATCACCAGGCTCACTGATTGGCTGCCGATCCCCTTCGGGATGTTCAGTCAGGCTACGTGATTGGTTGCCTCTTTAATCAAGTTACTAGTATATATCGACATGTGCACATGCTGTCTTCAGGTGGGAGAGGTCAACGACCTTGAGGTCGTTGACCCTTTGGCCAGTGGAGAATTACCAAAAAAGTCCCCAAATATATCATTTTGAAGTGGTTTATGCCAGAAATTATACACGGGTCATTTGAATGAATATCTAGTGCACCTATTTACCAAATTGTAGGTCATTTGGTTACAAGACCAGGGAACAGGAGCCAAAAGCTTACGTTTTTGGTCAAACAATGGCCAAAAAATTCCAAAATTAAGCATTTTGTTGTACCGTATGCCAAAAGTGTTATTGACTTCATGTGCGCATATGTAGACGGCACTCTTATACCAAATTTCAGGTCATTTGGTTGTAAAATGGGGGTATAGGAGCCAAAAATGTCATTTTGGGGGCAAAAAATTCCAAAATTAAGCATTTTGCCGTACCGTATACCAAAATTTTGTTCGGGTCTTTGTGGGCATATAATCAAGGCACCTCTGTACCAAATTTCAGGTCATTCGGCTGTAATAATGTACATAAAAATTGCAAAAAATATGAATAAAATCATTTTAGAGAAAGATATGAAAAAAATGAGAAAAAAAACACCTGGGTATTGACCCACTCTACCCTTGTGCCAAATTTCAAGAAATTCGGTCCAGGAACGACGGAGTTGAATCGATTTGAAGATTTGACAGGAGAAAGAAGAAACATTACGACTAGAAAGGCCGACATTTGCTTAAGAGCAAATACAGCATATTTCAGCCACACCCCTTCCCACGCAATATTGGACTGTTCCAAATCACCCCTGCGCAAAAATGGAACATCCTCTTAACAGTACATTATCCCCCAAAGTGGACTGGTATTGTGAATTGATTCCAGGTAAAAACAGAGCTTGCTTCTATTTTTCAGAAAATGACAATAATCACACCTTCCATTCAGAAATTTTCATCATGACTGAAAATTGTTGAATGACTTCATGTAATGTCATTAACAATTTTCAGTACGATAACTAGGTGTAACTTTAAAAAAGTATAAGCTCCTTGTGATGTGGGTACATCTATTATTGCAGTGAACTTTTTTTATTCAAGTAGGGCATACGATTTAATAATTATCAAGCAGGTGCAGGTATTGTAGGAGCGTTTGTCTTCTTCAAGCTGTAAAACTGTTAAACTGTTTTACTTTGTATGCAATCAGCCATCGAGCCTATTCTTATTTTAGTTTAACAACTTCCTGCCAGACCCGGAAGATACGATTGAACCTTGTTCGAGGATTTATTTTCGTCTGTCTGGTCAGTCTGTTCATACCCTGGTGCTGAGAGTGTTTTATTGGGCTGAAACTCTGGCAGTTTAAAGTTACTTACAATTTAAATGTTCAAAGTTTATGTCAAACAACAACAGCACTAGGAAATGTGGCCACTATAAACAGGTGGTCACTATAGAGAAAATGCTGATCTATTGACTAGGAGCCATACGTTACACATGATTTCAGTACACTGATCATTAATCATATAAACATTGCACAGGTAAGCCAATTGTTTAGATGTACAATTAAGTTCAAATAATTCTGAAGAGAAATATTGATGAGAAAATAATCATTCTCGCCACTGTCTAACTTATAATTACGTATCAAAACTAAACGCAGATTTTCTAACTAACGCACCTTTCGCCGACTTCATCAAAGGACCGCCGGCTATCAATCAAACACGGCTGTTGATTAGACTTAGAGTTTCAAACAGTCATGTGCTGTGTGCCAGTTGACAGCGAACTTCATGCTACGTGATGTTTTACATTGCTTGGACCTTCTTTCCTACAGCGGTGCTTCTACAAAATATTTAGACTGTAACACTGAGTCCCACATGTTTTATAGAATAGAATTTGACGCAGAACAGCGTTTTTTGCTGGGTATTTTTCTTGAAACATGTCCGTGGGAATATCAGCCAGGCGGCGACGTAGGGATATCAGACCGTCAACAAAAGTCGCACGGCGGCTAACGGCGTAGCGAAGATACTAGCGCTATAAATAAGCGCTTCAACTAAGGATGGCAACCCGTACAATATTTTTGTATACTGTTGAGCTAAGTAAAGTTTGTTGTTTATGAGGTTTTAGTTGTCTTTGAAGCTTTGACCCGAAATATTTTAAAGTCAAACTGCTGAAGAGAAGTAAGTGACTGCTACGATTATCGTAGATATGGCCCTAAAAAAACTGATAAAAGAAGCCTTCTCAATAGTCTAAAATGCAAGAGCTTCCCGGGGGGGGGGGGCTTTGCCCACCTGGGTCCCCCCCACAGTGGCCCTGCCCCTGGACCCCGCCAGGGACATTCGGCGGCCCCCGGACCCCAGTCCGACGCCTTGAAAAAATCCTGGCGAGAAGTCTGTACGGCCTGAGTCTTCAAGTTAACGTATTGTGTGGTCCCGCTTATGAATATTAATTAGCCTTCGCTTTCCTCTTCGCTGATTGGCTGAACCATTAATTGAATTAACTCTTCCTGTCGGCTAGACGTAGGTGCAGATGTCGGCTCTGTGGGGTGAACGTCCGAAAGGTCATGGCATGGAGAACGAAAGAAAACCAATTTCCCCTCAAAAAAGTGCTGTAATTAAGCCTTTCACAGTACTTTATGCCAAAAATTTTACTTGGATCATTTTACCAACTATCTTATGCCTATCTATACCAAATGTTACTCATACCAGGGTACAGGGGTGCAAAATATACCGTTATAAGACCGTCAACAACAGTCGCACGGAGCTAACAGCGCAGCGAAAATACCATCGCTAGCGTTTCAACTTCGGATAACAAGTTATAAGTACTGTTGAACTCAGTAACGTTAAAGTTTGTTTTTAGTAGTCTTTGACGGTTTGACCTGAAATAGTGTTACGCTAAACTCCTGAAGAGAAGTTAAGTGACTGCTGCGATTATCATAGATATGCCCCTAAGAACTGATACAATGTAAAGCCTTCTGA
>NC_049981.1:33281119-33289517 GCF_000003815.2 Branchiostoma floridae
GGGAACACTGCTATATACGGGATCATGAGGCCCCGCTTATGAATATTAATTAGCCTTTGGCCTCCTCTTCGCTGATTGGCTAGGCCTTTGATTCAATTAACTCTCCGGCTGACGCGCACAGGTGTGGCTCTGTGCGGGGTCACGGAAGGTCACGTCAGGAGGCCAAAAGAAAACAAATTTCCCCTCAGAAAAGTGCCAAAATTAATCATTTTAAAGTTGTTTATGTCAAAATTTTTACTTGAATCTTGTTACCAAGTATCTAATGCCTATCTATACCAAATTTCAGGTCATTTAATTGTAATACCAGGGTACAGGAGCCAAAAGTGTCCTTTTTTGGTCAAAAATTGGCCAAAAATCGCAAAAATAAGCATTTTGTTGCACTGTACACCAAAGTGTTATTGAATTTATATGAAGGGATTATCAAGGCACAGCTGTGTCAAATTTCAGCTCATTCGGTTGCAATACCAAGGTAGAGGAGCCAAAAGTGTCCTTTTTTGGTCAAAAATTGGAAAAAAAAATCGCAAAAATAAGCACTTTGTTGTACTGTACACCAAAAGTGTTATTGAATTTATATGGGGGCATTATCAAGGCACATCTCTGTCAAATTTCAGCTCATTTGGTTGTAATACCAGGGTACAGGGGCCAAAAGTGTCCTTTTTTGGTCAAAAATTGGTCAAAAAATCGCAAAAATAAGCATTTTGTTGTACTGTACACCAAAAGTGTTATCGAATTTATATGAGGGCATTATCAAGGCACATCTCTGTCAAATTTCAGCTCATTTGGTTGTAATACCAGGGTACAGGGGCCAAAATATACAGTTTTGGTCTAAAATTGACCAAAAAATCTCAATAAAATCATTTTAGAGGCAGATATGAAAAAACTGAGAAAAAACATCAAGGTATTGGCCCATTCTACCCCTGTGCCAAATTTCAGGTCATTCGGTCCAGGAACGGCGGAGATGAATCACTTTAAAGATTTGACAGGAGAAAGAAAGAAAGAAACATTACGAATACAATATATTTCACCATACTATGTATGGCTGAAATATAAATACAATATATTTCACCATACCTATGGTATGGCTGAAATATAACAATAGATGCTGCTAGTGATGATGATATCAATACAAATGATGAATGAAAATAATGGTACGAAACTAAAGAAAACAATAATAATAATAACAAAATAAATACTATCAAGTTGTCAGTTTCATTGAGTGGTCAGAGGTCAGGCTAGCCAAGCCCTGCATTTGGTTCTGAAGGTAGATTTTGACGTGCAGGTCTTTACAAATGGTAGAAGACTGTTCCATGCAGTAATACCTCTATAAGAAAACTTACGCTTCCCACATTCCAAACGTACAAGGGGTAGTTTCAGGGATAGGTTCTGACTGTGTCGGGTGGGGTAGCTGTGAGAGTCAGAAGTCCTTTGAAAACTATTGATGTAATCAGGAAGTTCATTGTTAACTGCCTTGTACATTGATTGTAGCAGGTGCAAGTTTCTCCTGGATGTTAAGGGTTTCCAGCCCAAGGCAGATAGCTCATCAACGCCAACATGATGGGTGCATTTCAAACCAAGAATAAGCCTAGCTGCCCGGTTCTGGAGTTTTTGTAGTCTATCGGATAGACATTTACCACAATTACCCCAAATCACATCGCAATAGTCCATTTTAGGCAAAACCATGGAGTTGAATAACATAACAAGAGTGCGCTGTGGTAGACAAGTAATTAGGCGCCGTAAGACTCCCAGTCTTGACGATACTGCATTACATAACTTGTCAATATGGACTTCCCATGTTAAGCAAGGATCAAGCCAAACGCCCAGATACTTAAAGCTAGTGACAACTTCCAAACTGGTGCCAGAAAGAGTGGTTGACAGTTGCTGTCGACATTACGATAGTGTTATGTGTACACTACTTCTTAGTATTTGAGACAGTATGCAGTAGCCTTCGGGCATGATTTTGCAAATAAAACACGTATCAGCAATACATGTGGTGTAATTAATGTAAGTGAGTGGATCAGGGTGTGGTAACGCACTTGCCGTATCAGATGCATGTAGGAATTAAACGTATATGTCTACAATATATGTATGATTGAATACATTTTGCACCAACCCCAGTGTTTTGAATGAGCAAAATTACACATGTGTTTATCTCCTCAGGTCCCTCCGCCTGCCAGGTGAAGGGAAGTACCTGTGCAGACGGACCGACCTGGGCGTGGTGACGCCCTACCCGCTGCACGTGACCTACAGGAGTGCGAACTGGTCCGACAACTGGCAGCAGGACCAGGGATGGATGCCGGTGGGTCCGCTCTTCTCCATCCAGTGTGAGGACGTGGAGGGGCCGGTGGACATCCTACTGCCGCACGTGCTGTGCCTGAATCAAAATACAGGTATACATTCAGCAGCTCTTGCTATTTTTATAGATGTTCCTACACGTTTAAAGATTTCTACTGACATTCCAGTTTTATTTATTTTGATCACCATTCCGGTAGTAAAGAGTGTTTTTAAAAATGTAAAGAACATAATATCACAATGTTTTTGTTTTGTTTTTGCAGTGCCAAATCCAGATGCCATGGGGATCGTACACGTTACGGGAGAGACGGAAGAACTCCTGACGGTGTCTGAAATCAGCCCCACCCACCTCACCACCAGGTTCCGGAAGGGAAGCAAGTTCGGGCCTGTGGTGAGGACCGTCCTGGGGATGTCCCTGCGCAGGAACGGCCTGTGTGTGGTGTTCGCGCCTGCAAACTTTACTTCCGTCTTCCAGCTCCACGTCTACATCATCTCCAACGTTGTGCTGATGGTAGAGGTAAGGTGCATTTTTAAACGTACTGCTATGCTTCAGAGTAGATCAGAAATGAGAACAGAGAGTTTGTAACAATATTATTACAAACTTGTCATCATCGATACCACCTTGTCAAAGCGTCTACAATGCATGACGAACAAGGGGTCTCGAGTTATACTGTTTACGAGAAAGCGGACGCACGCGTTCGGCCCGATACCGTCCTGACGGAAAAAGGCTACGCCAACCATTTTCGAACACGACCTTACTTTCCGCAAGCGCTACTCAAATACCAAATATCATTGAAATCCATACACAACATGAGGCCTTAACCGAAAATATAACCTTCTCGGCGAAGGTAAAAATATGACGGCAACATCACAGGAAATTCCTTCAGTCATGAAAGACACATCAGCATATTTCAAACTATTGTTGCTTTCTACACACACCGTTCGATCTGGTCTGAAGAGCAATGGAGAAGTAGTTATGCTGAGGTAACCATGTCAACTAAACTGTAAGCAAATACAAACTTAGCTATACTAGATAAATAACATGATCTTATCATCCCTTCTGTGTTTATTGCATGGATAAAGTACCTCCAGACGTTAGAAGGGAAGGTGGGCTACTCCAGCTGGGACCCTGAACAGTGTGTGCTGAAGCTGGGGGAGGAGTACCAACTGGAGGTCACAGCCAAAAATGGAGCAGACGTCGACGTGCAGACACGGCCTGAGGAGGTCCGTATTGAATTGCTTTTGAACTTTGACATCAGGTAGCAATGTTTAGAAACCTAACGTCTTGGGATAATGGAACTAATGTGCAGATATGCTTCTGGGGAACTAAGAAAGGTCAGGTCTCAATATTTGCATCTTTGCGATACATCATCATCGCAGGGCCTCGAGTTCGACGACACGTTCGATACGGGTCAGTACTACAAGAAGTTCCGTGTGGAGGTGGACGCCCGGAAGTACAGCAGAGCGCAGAGGTCCAGGCTTCGGTTCGACATGCACCTCAAGAACGCTGATCAGACTGTCTGCAGATTCATCCCGACAAAAGGTATTTAGAAATCATGTGTGACATTTGCTAGTTAAGGACACGACTATTTTGGAGTATCTCTGACCAAAGACTTAGATATTGCAAGTCTGCCAGAAACACTGAGGACTAACACCATTCATTCAAAAGATTTCTTCGAAGACTGTAATTTGCCTCAGTAATGCGATAGGCATTTCAAGACATCTTCAGTATCTTTTTGTGTGCTATTTTTTCATCCCAACGTTCCTCTTTCATTGAATTGATAACGGATACATACTCAGCATCCAATGGATCAGTCATATAACCAACCGTGTCCACACCACAGGTGCCCAAACTTTGGAAGGCCCAGCCGCTGCAGATGACAGCGACAGCGGTGTATCGGAGCCAGACGGTGCTGATGCAGACACACGGACGTCTCTGGCGGACTCAGGTAATAAGCACCTATTATAGACATTCAGGGCAGTACTTTCTGTACCATTGAATTCACTGACAAGAGATGCTTTCCGCCTCTTGATTCTGAAACGATACTTGGAAGGAATGCAGGTGAAGTTGTGAGCATTGATTCACGTTGACAAATGTATCTGTTTCCATTAGCCAAGCGTGCATCACGTGACGTCCAGAGAGGTGTAGAATTACCAGTCACCATAGAGACACTTGGACCCACAGCAGGTAAGGCTTCAGAGGCTGATTCAATCAGGATATATCAAAATCATTTCTTTTTTAGTCGAAATACATAGAAACTCATTTCATTTCATTACCTGTATAACTTTTAAGGAAAGTGACAAAGAATTTTTTTTGCAATTTTTCATGAACTCAGGATTTCAGTAATAAAAGTATCTAAGAACACGATTTAGATATCCTTTCTGTTGCCAAATATTTTCCAGCGGGAAGATCAGTTCTGTTGGTCAGCACAGAGTATGGCACATCAAAGGGCGGAGTCTCCACCATAAACCGCCAGGTGGCGCACAAGCTCTCCATCGCTGGCGCCAAGGTCTACGCTACCGTTTTGGAGACTACTGAACAAGACGAGAGGGATGCAGAACGAGACGGAGTGAAACTCCTCAAACCTCGTCTTGATCCCGACAGCAGCGCGAAGCCGTCCTTAGAGTGGCTGACTGTGTATCACAGCGTTCACTTTCCACACATCCCATCAGATGTCTGCTGCATTGTGGGCAATGTTGACGTCACAAGCAGGGCAGCGAGGAAGATCAGAGAGGAGCGATTTCCACACGCCAAGCTCGCCATGTTCGGCCACGTGGCGCCAGAGGAGACAGAGCACTACAAGAGTGACGAGAAGGCCCTGGGTGTGGGGAGGAAGGAAGCCAGCATCCAGGACGATATTGACAAGGCTGATGTCGTCTTCTCGGTAGGACCGCGCATTCACCGCCATTACGACAGGTTCCTCCGTCAGCGTCACGTGACTCACCACATCTTCCTTCCTGAACCTTCAAAGGTGTTCAGTGATGCAAACGTGACCTTTGGTGACGAAGGTGAAGTCGAAAAACCAAAGAGAGTGGTTCTGTCCATCGGCAGGGTGCGGAATGTGGAAATGCTGAAAGGTCACGATCTGGCCGCAGGATCCATAGACAAGGCGGCACAGCGGCTTGATAATCAGTACAAACTGAGGCTGAGAGTCCGCGGCATCGATGAGAACGACTTCAAGGACAGCAAGAGAATCCTGGAGGAGAAGCTGAGATCTGGCCGGGTCAAACCCACCCTGCTTCCGTACGGCACTCAAGAGGAGATCCGCCGAGACATGGAGGCCTGTCACCTGGTCCTGATGCCGTCCCGGGCCGAACCGTTCGGACTGGTCGGCCTGGAGGCCATCGCGGCAGGAGTTCCCGTTCTCATCTCAGAGCAGTCAGGACTCGCGGAACTGGTGGCACAACTGGCGAAGAAGTACCAGCCCAACTTCCGGCACTGTATCGTCAAGATGAAAGGAGACACCGCGACCGACGCTGATGCAGAGAAGTGGGCAGATTCTATCGAGGACGTCATCACAAACGCCAAGTCTGTGTTCGCGGAAGCCCGCGCCTTTAGGGAGAAACTACTGGCCTCCAAGTACTGGGAAGAGTCCCACCAGAAGTTCCTACAAGCCTGCGGCATCACTGGTAAGAAAACATGGCTTCATCAGAGACCGATACTTTGGATGTATGGATGACCATCTAATGTTTCAATTGACAGTAGAATATTTTTTACAATCAATGTTTCAATTGACAGTAGAATATAATTTATTGTTTTATTTAATCGGATGATAGTAATGATTTTGCCTATTGCATATTGACTATATCCAACGATCAATTACCTAGGTATCTAGGAATTTAAACTGATATTCCCCACTAAGTTTGCTGTTGTTGAGAAGCTTTCATACCGCATCTGCCATATTATTTCAACTCTAAAGGGTCAAAGAAATATGGGGAAAGCTTCTCACCAACAGCAAACTAGTCGTATCAAGTTAAGTTCTTAGATTCCTATAGATTTTCCATGGCGGTTTAATCTACACCAACGTCTTTTACTCGATCTATTGCTTTCCGTACTAATTTTGCTCATAATCTGAACACCCCACACAGACGGCGGCAGTGCCAAAGCGGAGGGCGGAGGTGCTGAGGACTCGGACTGAAGATCTGGCGTCACCGGAGATCACTGACGTCATGTAATTGTAAATACTGACGTCATGTAACTGTAAATACTGACGTCATGTAATAGTAAATACTGACGTTATGTAATTGTAAATACTGACGCCATGTAATTGTAAATACTAATGCAATGTAATGCAGTTGGCTCCCATCTCCGACACTATGCTGGCGCTCTACGCGTAGACTTTCAGAACAATGGTGAGAGTTTATGACCAGAATCAGCAGCAGTAATGACGCTGCTGTTTAATTCTACAGGTTTATTTGAAACAATGGACAATGCAGTTATAAAGGACGTACAGTCAAACCTGTATTAGCGGCCACCTTTGTATAGCAGTTACCTGGCCATAGTGGCCACTTTTTGTCGGTCCTTTGGATTGGTAATGATTAAGAAATAGGCTTAGCGGCCACCTGTCCAACGCGGCCACAGCCACACGATTTCCGGTCCCGTTGATACAGAAACACTGCCTATTGCAACCATGACAGTGTCATTTTGGCGGTTGCAGTAGGTCTGCAAGCCTTGAGCGCTAAAGTGCAAGTCTTTGTCGGTGAATTTACCGATCGAGACAATGTTACTTGGTGAGAAAGATTAGTGGGAACTGAAATCATGTGTAGCTTGCACATGGTCAATTGATCAACATTTTCTCTATAGTGGCCGCCTGTCTATAATGGCCACATTTCTCCAGTCCCTTGGGTGGCCGCTATAGACAGGTTTGACTGTACTGCAGTTATAATGGACACAAGGAATTAACATGTTGTTGTGGGCATCTAATCTGTATGATGATTATGCGTGTTTGTTTTCACAATGATATTTGCATGTTGCGGAAGAAAGTTTTTGATAAGGAACAAATGTTTTGTCACCAAGAGTCTTTTTACCTTTCATTTGCTGATCATAGAAATACTTAAACAACTTGGCAACTTATGTAAAAATGATAAGGAAACCATTTTTGTAAGTCATGTATGAATTTTGTACTGTAATCCATTAACATGTAGGGTCATAACACTACCAACATTCCCACAGGTGTTTCGATAACAGCCTATAGATATACCACACGCTAATACATCGGTTATAAATGACAACCAATGACCTGCAAAGCTGTTTAATACAGCGCAAAGAATTGTCATGCGAGTTGTGGATCTGAGTAAAGCGAAAGCCTAAGCTCTCTAAAAGCTTGATCAAAAGTTTATGTCAATATGTCACATTAAACTCCAATTTGTGTGTGATCGCCGTTTTTGTGTATTCTCTGCCTTTGCTCGGACAAGTGAGAGAACAGGACTCCATTGGAACTGAATAAAACGGTGTGTGGCAATTCATTGCAGCTGGAAATGTTTGAAAGTTGGCAAAGAGTCTTTGCATAAAATATAACCTAACTTGCCTTCTTCTTCTGCTCGTGTCATCACTACACTCTTCCGCTCCAGAACTCCACACGCCCTTCCTATCTAATGCCTGACAATTGTTGAAACTTCTCAATTTATTGACGAAAGACATTCCTCGGTGTTATTTGTGCTCAGGATTGAAGACCGTCAATGATAAAAAATAAACAGATAAAATTTTCAACGGCCGTTGAAATTTTGATCCTTGTAACCATATACCTTTGTGTTGGAAGAAAGTTCATCACGATTGTACTATGATTACTAACGTTACCAACACACACATATGCCTCCATGATGATTTGTAACGAAAACTCAACGGTTACGCCAGACAGACTAAACAACCTGCCGCTAAAAACGTGAATCTATGGATTCCCCAAACCCAGTCAGTAACCATTACACTTATTTTTAGATACCAGACTGGGTTTATGTCAGCTGTATCACTGTATTGTTCATAGCGACACAGAATGGGCATTTGCCGTTGCCATGGCTACCGGAGACACTGAGAGAATCCTGGACAGCCATGTTTGTTTTCAGTGATAAGAGAGATCACACAAAACACCAATATTGCTGAAAACTTGGTTCA
>NC_049981.1:33289617-33302421 GCF_000003815.2 Branchiostoma floridae
AGAAAAAAACAGTCACATTGTTTATACATCATAACTTTCTGCAACATCTGATCTGCCCACCCGTATCTAACGTTGGGCGTCATAACTTTTAATCCGTGTTACGAGAAGAGATATCAGTACTCACCTGACTGCATCACTCCTCCAAACCCTCTCTAACAAAGTTACTTGCTGAGCACGATCTAAACAAATCCTAGAAATTCACTGCAAATAAACAAAAACGTCCAACAGTTACAACGTACATCCGGGGATTTCGGAACTTAGCTGAGGGTCTCATACAGACGTTCCTGGTAATAAACACAGACGTGGTGAAGCCTGTCGCTGTCAGGGCGATTTTCTGCTCGTTTCGCACCCAGTCGGCAAAAATCAAAACATTTTCAGATACCAGACGGGATCTATGTCAGCAGCATCGCAGTATTATCCATAGAGATAAGAAATATTATCCATAGAGATAAGAAATATTATCCATAGAGATAAGAAAATGCCCTATCTTATTATCAAGAGGACGTCGTTTTCTACGAGGTGAGTTTTTATCAGAAGCCATTGAAATCCACACCATTTTCTTGCTTTCTGAAGTAGGTCTCATATGGCAGTGTTTATTTGTCATGGCCCTGCTTTCTAAATAATCATATTGCCAATGATAAACTTGAAAAAAACAACAGCAAGGAATTAAAATATGCCTTTAACTAAATCAACAACTTTTGAAAAATACCATGTTTAGGTAAGGATCCATTTTAATGTGAATCGATATACTCAGTATTGTCCTGCTAATATGTAAAACTTTCTGAAGATGTCAACATTTGCCACAGACTTCCATTAGCTCAGTTAAAAAATCTGCTCACTTAAAAGCATGGAGATAGTTGAAAGCTCAAATATCGGAATTTGGTCATGATCGTACCATCCGGAGACTCTAAGGTGGTACCACGGTCGCCTATGTGAATAAAGTGTTCTTGTATACAGTATACAAGAACACTGTATTCACATATATAGCCACCACCCCCACCCAACACCCCCCCCCCCCCCCAGACGCGTTTCTTGCTCCTTGTTTGCATTGTTTATCTCATGATATCATCAATTTTCATCAACATAATTCTCACTACCAGCGAATCTTGAATCTTAATGTGTCCTTTTGTCGTCACAGTTTAAACGGAACATCCCCAGTATCATCTGCAGTTTGTTGTGCTCCGTGTACTAGTACATGATCTCCGCATGCCAGCATTAACGACTGAAGACAGCCGTTCGGGCCTACCGTTAAAACTACAAGGGTTGCGACAACAAAAGGGCACCCGTCATTCTAGCAGGTTGACCCCAAGGTCACCCCCAGGTGTGTTGTCGTCACGGAACAAAGGTGGGACCGCTGACGGCGCGACAGGTGTTTACCAATGGCGTACACAGGGACGAAACCAAGTGTGGCATATACGAGGGTGTTTTCTGTGCAACAGATTTCAAACAGCCTTGACAAAAACAACGTTATGTTTAGATTGACGTTAATGAGTTGTGAGAACTAATGTTTACCTTGCGGTGCATTATAGGGGTATTGATTACACACCGTTACAAACACACACCCCTTTCGGTTTAATGAGACCGTCCTCACTCTACTTCCTTGTCATCGTTTTACCACGAATCAAACCACAGAAGGACCTCTGTATGGACGATTATGGAGAAATAGGAAACTAAAAAGAAAAGGTAGGACAGATTGGTAGATTTCAAGACTTCTGTTCCATCTTAGTGTAACAGTCTACTTGTATGTTAAGGCTTTATACTTGACAAATAATGCGGAAGTGAGCACAATAGAGTCTTAATTTTTCCCCCTCAGTCCACGAGCGTATCGTTGGGTGAATCTTAATCCTTATAGATCTATCTGGGGGTTTGGAGACGTATCTAACGATTTAACAACGTTCTTTAGCAAACTAAACTTGCTAGTCATCTTGACGTCTGCTTGGCCGCCTCTATGCCCCGTCCATAGCCAGGTAAGTAGCGCCTCTGTGTTAACATGGACATTTTTGAAATAGCTTGTCGGCAGCTGTACTTCGGGATGGGTTGATGATATGATTATATATATATATATAGACTGTTCTTTACCGAAGACAGATCCGTAATCACACAAGTACAAACATTGTTAACAAATAAAGTCAACAATACTCATCGAGTGAGTAGAAATGTGACAGAGCTTTCCTCGTGACGAAGCGCTATCGTAGTGAGCAACTTACACTAAAGTACTTCACCTTTGACCCTACAAGGCACTACTTTTTGGGATGTAGAAAATCACATCCATAACGGTCCTGTTTACCTGTCCCTCCAGTATAACTCCGCAGTCCGGGATGTCGTCTGTCCGTCTCGTCAGATCGGCAGTCTGACATTCCGGTTCTGACACCATCACTTATATGACGGCATTCGTCAATCACTATGGAAACAGGTGAGTTATATTGGTCACTTTCACTTCAAAGTGTTACAATGGCTTTTATCTTTCAGTGCTAATAGTCATGTTCAAACTTAATAACTTAAGGTCCGAGCCTACACTGTGCCTGTCATTGACATAATAAAATAAATAAATTGACAAGATTTTACTGCATGGCATTTATTATGTCTTGATTTCACCATTAATGACTTAAGAAAGTATATCAACATATCATAAATACCGGTGAAATGAGATTGCAGCACTGTATCCATTTTTCCTCAGGATGAGCCTTTATATTGTGCAATACTTTTACTTTCACTTTTCAAATTCCTGCAGACTGGTTTAGGTACTTTTACTTATATTAATTGTTTACATGTAGGTACTGGGATTGGTTAACTTTAAATAAGATTGTCTGGCCTAGTTTTTGTACGCGTGACACATTGACAATGGTATATGATATAAATATTCGCACTTTTGTGATATGATTGAATTAAACATTTTATTGTGAACCTCTTGTCCCCCACCAGGTCCTTGTGTTGTCCTCCTGCACGCAGCAGAGGATGGGGAGTTCGTCAGGAGGCTGGTGGAGGAGCTGGTGGATCGGGGCAGGTATTACAGCCTACCCAAGACAGACATCTCCTGTCAGCAGGTCACAGGCACTCCTGGTGACGTCAGCCGCGCACAGCTCACGTCCACACTGACCCTCGGCAGCTTGAAACTTGTCGTGCCCGTGATCAGCAGACACCTGCTTGCTGACCAGTCCTCGCTCAAGGTCGGACTGGAAACTGCCGTGAGGAACAACAAGCCTCGATACGTCATTTGGCTGGACCAGAACAAGGATGACTTCCGTGAATTCGGCACGTTAGTCAGCCGGCAGTACCCAACCCTGGAGGCGCCGGCCAGGCGGGTCCAGCGGGACAGGCTTGAGGAGACGATGCCCGGCAGTCGTTATGGCAGTGGGATGGAAGGCATCGCCTGTGATGTGAGTGACGCGCTCTGCAGACAAACAGGTGAGGGTGGACATATCATGGCTGGGACATAATGTAATCAGCGGACTGTGATGTATTTAAGTCATTTTCATCTGATAGTCAAGTCAAGTGAAGGTTCATTTCGCAACATTTGTAAAACAGGTACAATGTAAGGCGAACATAGGTAAATTGTATGAATTAAACTAAAAACATAACAATAGATGTAGATTTAGGGATATGAAATACTCAAAGAAACACAGTGTACAATGTGAAACAAATCCAGAATGTTTGAACAGACTACTTACTTATAACATAAATCTAGTACATACTACACTCATATGAACACTGAGAAATACCTGTGGGATGTCTTTGCTTCAATATGTGGACAGCTTTTTAACCGAAATGCAATTTGCAGCCTCTTTTTTGCACTGATTGAGGCTTACAACATGATAATAGCTGCTCCTGCAGAATAGATGCTACGTTTGTTTCGTTTGAAGAACATGTAGTATTGTCGTGTATGTATTCTATTGTAGTAATTAATGATAGACATTCAGGTACTTTGTAAATTAACACGGTGTCCCTAACATACATGTAGACCGACCCCGTTACACTGACGTGTGCCGTTTGTCTGTCCATCTCCACAGGTGAACTGAGGTTGCCGTGCTTGGGGGCCTTGGAGGACACTCGTGAGTTCCTGGCTGACAACTTGAACCTCCCAGCTGTTCTCACACGGCTGGAACAGGAGAACCAGCTGAGTCCGGCTGATGTCCGGGATATCCAGGTAAGGTACAGGGTGGAAGCGACAATTGTCAGAGTTTGGATATCAACATCACTGCCACATGTACTTCACATTCATACAGTGTTATTGGCTTTCAATATGCCCGTCCTAATTTGTATTTAACAAAATTTCACTACATGTTCCGCGGCAGCACACACTTCTGTCGAAAGAAAACTCTGAATGTTTTGTTTCGGAGGTTCCCAACACACAACACCATATGTTATGATATGTTTCTACTATTACCATATCAAGTACACGCAAAGGCCTCCATTATTTGCCCCTAACGTGTGCATTGTACTGGTATGACACGTGTGCATGGATCCGTCTCTTCTGCCATAAAAGGTGAAAGTCATTATAAGTTGTATTTATCTATATAAAAGTTAGGTATACAAAAGGAACCCCTGTTGTTGCATTATGTTGTATTGAACGCCATACCTGACACCGCCTGTCTCCTGAGCTCGCTCCACAGTCAGTACCTCCCAGCTGTAAAGTTTGTAATAGCTTTGGATGATCTTGGATATGCCCGTCATCGCCCTTCTCCACTCCTGCCCACTCCTGTCTCTCGAGCTCGCTACACAGTCCATACCTCCCATTAGTAAAGTTTGTATTGGCTTTCGACACGGCCGTCATCGCCCTTCTCTGTTCACATAATAGCCCCTCACATTAGGCGCGATTCGATCGGATGACGGGTCTGCGAGCTCTAATTTACGAGGAGGCATGATCCTGATGCCGACGAAGAAATGGCAGAGTTCCCCCTTCCCGTCAGGGTCATGGCGGCCTCCTCGTAATTTAGAGCTCGCAGACTCGTCGTCCGATCGAATCGCGCCTAATGTGAGGGGGGTATGATTATATGGTCACCACGTGAGCTGGGAAACAACGAAAATATATCTTTCGGAGCCGCCACCCGATACGCCACAGACGTGCGTACAGGTTTCTACCCTTTATATAGAGTAAAGGGCGGAGTTTCCTTTCGTACCCCCTACCGTAGTACTTAGATTCAAGCTCAGCACTCTGCTCTAACTCAGCAGACCTTGTGCAGCTTGTTTTTACACGGTTCACGAAGACCAGAAGAACGAAATAATGAAAGTTGCCGTATGGGTCTGTCACATGAAGGTTTCATTCTTGAGAATATGATTCATTATTCCTCTTACATGTTCTAACAACGTGGGAAAAATAGACTAGATCAGTCTACTACAAAATGCAGTACCTATTGAAATACGAGTTATGTACAGAACACGTGGTACATGGTATGTTAAGGTACATTGCATATGAAATGGTTAGACAGAATGCGTGTTACCTACTGTATTGATGGCGGGGGCTATTGTATTAATTGCCTACCACAAGGTGGTGATTCGCACTGGATATCTTTTATTTTTTGTTTGTTTGACAAAATTTGAAAGAAATAGTGTGATATTGAGAAATGAAATTGTGTCGAGCAGCAACGATTGGCAATATACTTGTCTAGGAGTAACATATCTTGCATGGGAACATGCATGTATAAACCTATCTAGTTCAACTCTCTGTTAACAGGCACAGATAAAGGATGAAAATACAAAAGTATATGAAACCACCCTGCCGATGTTCCCTCCCCCAGGAGAAGCCGACACCAGTTAGCAGGGGGGAGCGGTTGGTAATGATGCTGCGGGACAGGAGGCGTCAGGAGCCGTACGACTGGTTAGTGCGGGTCCTGCGGGAGGAAGGACAGGACTTCCTGGCGGAGGAGATGGAGGAATGGGAGCGGCACTGGGAGCGGATCTTCGGCATCGGGGAACAGCAGGCGGCACAGCCTGGTCAACAAACAGCACAGAGGGAACATTTCGCACGGCAAAGTCAAGGTAGGCAGAACTAGGATCTCATGTTATTTTCTAGATATCAATACACAATATACTACTGATAGACAATATGTAATTTTCCAACTCAATGTTGCGGTTGGAAATCATAGCGTTTTGGGGAAATTAAATCATCATTTGACTAATTTTATTTCCCGGTACATTTTTCATCACATCAAAAATCAGGTCAATAATGTTGTGTTTTGAAAGAGAGGGCAAAGAGGGGAATTTTATGTACGACTTCTGTGTACTATCTGCAGTACGCGAATTGTTTCATCAATTACCATGTGAGTGGTGATAGATGGCCACCTAAACGTCGGTAGTTATAACAAATTGGAATTTAGTTGTGTAATATAGTAATCATACTTTATGTAACCGTACTGCTGTAGAAATGATGCAGAAACATCTACGTCATCCCGACGCGCATGCGCACACACAGGCCACAACACCTTCCGAAGTCAAGTGTGTGATTCTGGGACAGACGGAAGCAGGGAAGACCAGTCTGCTCAACTGTATGATGAAAGGTCAAGGTCACGTGGAGACTGAAACTAACAGAACCATCGGTGTTGACGTCATCACTTACCATGACACCAGAACTAACGTCAAGTACGAGATGTACGACTTCGGAGGTCACCAGATCTACCACTACACGCACCGGTTCTTCCTGACACGTCAGGCCCTGCACATCCTCAATGTAGACCTGCCAGGATACAAGTCAGAAGAGTTCCAGGAACGAGTGGGAACGTGGCTAACATCCGTGACTTCCCACGTGTTCAACCCGGCTATCCTTGTTGTGGGAACCAAAGTCGACCTGTTCCCGCCAGACAAGGCCGAGGAGATGATAGCAGCAGCTTGTTCCTCCATCCAGAGAGACATCCAGGCCGCTGAGAGTAAAATACAAACCAAGCTGAACGAAGAGATTCAACTCTGTCAGAAGGCGGTGGATGCAGCGAACGGCAAATCAGACCTGACCGGACTTTTCTACGGTCTCACAAAAGACGACATCTTGGCCAAGAAAGAGTCACTGGAGAAGTTACTTGACGGACGACCCAAAGGTCTGTTAAACGTACAGGTTCTCCCGGTCAGCAGCAAGACGTTCCAGGGTATCGAAGCTCTGTGCGACAAGATGGCAGAAATGGTGAAGGACGAGCGATTGTTCCCTGCTGCCCGCCAAGAGCTGCCGACTTCCTGGACAAAACTATCAGAAAACATCAAGACTTCAGGACGGCCGTACCTTCATGTCAAGGATTGTCAGGACGTCGGAGCGGCTGCAGGGATGAAGGAGTCAGACGTCCTGAACGCGCTCATCTATCTGCACGTGACCGGACAGATCCTGTTCTACAACCACATCAGGGGGATGGAAGATCTGGTCTTCCCGGACCCAACCATCATCCTCACACTCTTCAAGCAGATGTTCAGGCATGACCTACCGGCGTATCTGGACAGCATAGCCGAGTCTCTGTTTGAGCATACCAGAGCGCAGTTTGCTGAAGACAGGGAATCCTTCCTGAAGACGGGCAGGGCAAGCGACAGTTTCATTAAGAACCTGCTTGGAGACGACATTGCCACCTTCAACAGTCTCCTTCCCCTGATGAAGCACTTCGGCCTGTGTTACTCAGGGTCGGTGATCTTTCCAACAGAGCTTCCTGCCGCCCAGCCTGACGAGGTGGCGCGCTGCTGGCCAGAGGTTGTGCCATCAGGCGGAAAGGAGATCTCTGTTACTATAGAGTACAGCCAAGAGCCTCCTCTGGGTCTACCGGAAACCATGGTCTCCCGTATCCTGTCCATGGAGCAGACCACACGCCGTCTCCTCACCAAGGACACAGTTGTCGTTCATGTTGGAGAGAACTCAGAAGACGTCATGTACCGCCATTTCCCTACAAGAGAAGAAATCCGGATCCGGGGAGAGCCGGAGAAGGCATGGCGCCAAGCTCAGACGGTAGCGAAGGTGATGGAGGCCTGTTGGGACGAGTTTCCTGCCTTGTACTTCAGTAACAATGTTCGAAGCGGAGAAACAACAAAGTCGCTCACTATAGAGGCTGTGAGGCGTCACGTGCCGGGTGACTTGTTGAGGATGTCCGAAGGAAACTGGGAACGGCCACTCGATATTCCTGACGTCAGAACGCCGGAGGACGCCATTGGCAAATATTTCATCGGTAAGTACGACAGGCGTCTTTATCTAGAGTAATGAAGGGACATCATTGTTTTTTTAACGCTTGTAAGGAAAGTAGGCCTTAGATATATACCACATAGTGGATACATAATAGATAAATTATTAACTTATGTTCTTTATCTTATTGTCAGCTCTATCTTCCCATTTAATTGTCCCTGAATTCTGAGCCCATTTATATTGACCTTGAAAAATACCCCTGCTCACTCCTAATATCCTTAAGTGCTAGCATGCTATTGCTTCATGTATGCCCCAATGTGCCAACTCTTATGTAAGATACATGACTATTTTTGTCCTGATGTCCTCCTGTCCAGACAACCGGCTGTACCAGGTCAGCAGGGCTGTTGGTGAGGAGTGGACCCGTCTTGGACAGGAGCTGGGGCTGAACAGGACCGTGCTGGACAACATTAGTGGGGAGTACCGCTACATACGACAGGACACCCAGCAGGCGTTCCAGATGCTGAAGGCGTGGCGAACCAAGACCCCCCACGGACCGCTCCACTACCTGCCGCAGCTGGAGGAAACATTGCAGAATATGGGCAAACCGGACCTGGCTGCAGCTGTACAGGGGATGTATAAGGTGACTTATCTTATACAAGGGATATATATTAATAAGGTTAATCATCTTATACTTGATGCATAACTTGATGCATAACTTCTCCAGATTACAGGATAGGAGAATTCCTGAAACAGGAATTTTTGTTTTGTGGCAATTTCCGTATTTCCATAACAGACTGAATGATAGCGATTTATCTTAATGACATTTTTAGGAATCATAAAAGTAATAAAAACGTTCCGATGCTAACGTCACAGTCAGGAGTGACGTCACTAATAGTAATTCCCTACGATGGAGCTCGATCTATATGTTGTATTTGAAATGTTTGTCTAACTGATGGTCAGGATGTCACACTTTTTATTTTGCTAATTAGACATACAGGTAATTAGTAATGTAATAACATGACTATTCACATATACACATGTGTGATTCTCTTGGACTCTCCACATACATATGATTAGCTTCACCGATATCGCATATATACAGGACTACCGTGATGCCTTGCCGTTACAAGAAATCAGTCCTGAGATGACCGGAGACACCGAATGGTGAGTAGCCATTTTAACATGCAGCCATGATCAGGCAACCACCAGCAATGGTAATGGTACGGTATCATTTTAAGACGTTAAGACAGTGGTAATGTTATCATTGCAATATTACTCTTCTATTTACAGAACTTATTACAGAACTCATTGGCAGCTATTCCAACAGACACATAGACAATACACGTCATTAGGTTTGGCGTTCATCCTAGTCTGACGATTACATCTGTATGTCCAATGTAAACAAACTTCGTCCATCTGCCATACACTACTGCTAAGTTGGAACGTATCAAGGTCTGACCTGTATGTTTGAACACCTGGCTACATTACCTGTGTTTATCTCCTCAGGTCCCTCCGCCTGCCAGGTGAAGGGAAGTACCTGTGCAGACGGACCGACCTGGGCGTGGTGACGCCCTACCCGCTGTGTCACACCTGTATGTTTGAACACCTGGCTACAATACCTGTGTTTATCTCCTCAGGTCCCTCCGCCTCCCAGGTGAAGGGAAGTACCTGTGCAGACGGACCGACCTGGGCGTGGTGACGCCCTACCCGCTGTGTCACACCTGTATGTTTGAACACCTGGCTACAATACCTGTGTTTATCTCCTCAGGTCCCTCCGCCTGCCAGGTGAAGGGAAGTACCTGTGCAGACGGACCGACCTGGGCGTGGTGACGCCCTACCCGCTGTGTCACACCTGTATGTTTGAACACCTGGCTACAATACCTGTGTTTATCTCCTCAGGTCCCTCCGCCTGCCAGGTGAAGGGAAGTGCCTGTGCAGACGGACCGACCTGGGCGTGGTGACACCCTACCCGCTGTGTCACACCTGTATGTTTGATCACCTGGCTACAATACCTGTATTTATCTCCTCAGGTCCCTCCGCCTGCCAGGTGAAGGGAAGTACCTGTGCAGACGGACCGACCTGGGCGTGGTGACGCCCTACCCGCTGCACGTGACCTACAGGAGTGCGAACTGGTCCGACAACTGGCAGCAGGTGGGGGAATGGATGCCGGTGGGTCCGCTCTTCTCCATCCAGTGTGAGGACGTGGAGGGGCCGGTGGACATCCTACTGCCGCACGTGCTGGGCCAGGCTGATGCAACAGGTAAGAGGAAATTGAAGCCAGGAATTCAATCTCTCAATTTGTATTTCTTTAACACAATGTCGCTTTGCCCAAAACGACCATTACGGTCGCTTACATTTTTGTCAAGAACCCACCACAGATGACTATGATCCTATTGCATAGTTGTACCTCATTTACATAATTATACTTATATTGTCTTCACATTCGTCTCCAGGCCTCTCTCCAGACGACATCCAAGTCGTGCATGTGGTTGGAGACTCCCCCGAGCTGCTGCCGGTTACAGAACTCACCTCCTCCCACGCGGTGACCAGGTTCAAGAAAGGCAGTCTGTTTGGGGTGGTGGGGAGGACAGATAAGGCACTGAGCGTGTCTAGAAATGGGCTACTAATGGCCTTTGCTTCTTTGGAGCACTTTGAGATTACCAAGTTGAAAGTCTACATCGTCTCCAACACAAGAATCATGAAAGAGGTGAGGTTTATGTAGATGGTGATGATATACATTGCAATTTATTTAGTTGGGACAAATCTAGGGGTACTTTGGTACATTGACTATAACTACTTGTGCTATAATTCCTTACTCTGATCACATTTCAATCACATATAGATCCTTAAGAAGGACGAAAGGGATTCGAAGTTTGAGTTCCGCGACTCTAAGACCTGCGAGCTAAGTCCAGGTGCTACCTACCACCTGAAAGGGAGTGTTGCGAACGGCAGAGACATGTTTGTGTCGTCATCTCCAGAGGTTTGGATTACAAGCTTGCTTTTGAGTTAATGTTGCCTTTACCGAACAATTGAATAGTCGTGCGTGTTTGTCTCTGTGTGTGCAGTTTTGTAATAAATCTGCGTGCGCTTCTGTAATTAGAGAAGTATACAGTTTGCTTTTTATTCACATATCCGGAATTCCTACTAGCACTATTGGTAAATAAATATTTATATGATGATATGATTTATATGATGATGATGATTTTTTTCAGTGTCTCATGTTTGAGGACACGTTCGACACCAACAAATTCTACGAGCCGTTCCGGGTGGAAGTTACTTCCGACATCTGGAACAGCGGCACCACCTCGCGGTTACACTTGGAACTGAATAAGTTCAAAAATGGAGCAAAAGATCCTGTTGCAGACCTGACCCTGGGTTAGTTCGATCGTCAGAAAGTCACAAAATATGGCCTTTTCTAGTATAGATAATAACACATGCAAAATAAATAGAGCCGTTTCAACGATCGAAATTTGATAGCTTCAACCTGTTCGAAACGATAAGAGTGCATAAAACACAAACCTATCAGCATCGGTTACCTTAGACATTTACCTAAATGGTTACGGTCAAAATATCTTTAAGGACATAATCATTAACCCCCCTTCATGGCTCTGATCATCCAGGTCATTACAAACGAGTCTACAGTGCTAAAGGTGTTGACAGCGGCCATTCCACACCCACGGAGCTGGTGGAGTCTGTGAGGCGACGACTGGAATCTTCAGACATTGAAGGTATTCTTTAATCAATGCTCATTTATAATGTTTAATCTATTGGCAACCAAAACTCAATACCATAGGTTTTTAGAAAAACAAATCAAACAATTGTTATTCTTGGGACATAAGGTGTCGTTACATGTATGATAAATGAACGTCTCTAAGATCAACATTCTAAGAGCTGTGCGTGGTCTAAGGTTAACCATTTTAAAGTGCACTACAGCATGTACTGCCTGATTGTCATATGGCGATGAAAGTCAGCAGCAAGTCTTTTTTAAACAGGTTTTATTCAACAAAATAGTACATTACAAATGAAAACGACAGTAATGTCAGCAGCAAGTCAGTTGAATAGAAATTCAATCATGGATGTGGTTTAATCGCGCCATACTAAGAACAATTTTAATGCCACTTCAATTGAATTGTACACGTCTTCCTAATGCTATTGAAGGCACAGGTTCAGTCCTGTTGGTCAGTGATGAATTCTGCACGTCGAAAGGCGGAATCTCCACCATCAACCGCCAGGTGGCACACAGGATCACCGCCGCAGGTGGCAAGGTCTACGCTACCGTGTTGGTGGCAAGTCAACACGATGAGAGGGATGCAGAACGAGACGGAGTGAGACTCCTCAAGCCTCGTCTTGATCCTGACAGCAGCGCGAAGCCGTCCTTAGAGTGGCTGACTGTGTACCACAAACATCACTTTCCACACATCCCAGCAGATGTCTGCTGCATTGTGGGCCATATTGACGTCACAAGCAGGGCGGCGAGGAGGATCAGAGAGGAGCGATTTCCACACGCCAAACTCGCCATGTTCGGTCACGTGGCGCCAGAGGAGACAGAGCATTACAAGAGTGACGAGAAAGCCCTGGGTGTGGGGAGGAAGGAAGCCAGCATCCAGGACGACATTGGCAAGGCCGATGTCGTCTTCTCGGTAGGACCGCGCATTTACCGCCATTACGACAGAGTCCTTCGGAAGAACACGTTGCTCATCACATCTTCCTTCCCTGAACCTTCA
>NC_049981.1:33302521-33306763 GCF_000003815.2 Branchiostoma floridae
TCCGAAAGCCAGAGAGAGTTGTTCTGTCCATCGGCAGGGTGCGGAATGTGGAGATGCTGAAAGGTCACGACCTGGCGTCAGGATCCATAGACAAGGCGGCACAGCGGCTTCACAATCAGTACACACTGAGGCTGAGAGTCCGCGGCATCGATGAGAACGACTTCAAGGATAGCAAGAGAATCCTGGAGGAGAAGCTGAGATCCGGCCGGGTCAAACCCACCCTGCTTCCGTACGGCACTCAAGAGGAGATCCGCAGAGACATGGAGGCCTGTCACCTAGTCCTGATGCCGTCCCGGGCCGAACCGTTCGGACTGGTCGGCCTGGAGGCCATCGCGGCAGGAGTTCCCGTCCTCATCTCAGAGCACTCGGGCCTTGCAGAGCTGATAGAGGAACTATCAGACAGGCTGGGGCAGCCCACGTTCCGCCACTGTATCGTCAAGATGAAGGGAGACACCGCGACCGACGCTGATGTAGAGAAGTGGGCAGAAAGAATCGAGGACGTCCTCAAATACGCCAAGTCAGAGTTCGCGGAAGCCCGCGCCTTCAGGGAGAAACTGCTGGCCTCCAAGTACTGGGAAGAGTCTCACCAGAAGTTTCTACAAGCCTGCGACATCACTGGTAAGAAAACATGGCTTCATCAGAGACCGATACTTTGGATGTATGGATGACCATCTAATGTTTCAATTGACAGTAGAATATTTTTTACAATCAATGTTTCAATTGACAGTAGAGTATAATTTATTGTTTTATCTAATCGGATGATATTAATGATTTTGCCTATTGCATATTGACTATATCCAACGATCCATTACTTAGGTATCTAGAAATTTAAACTGATACTCCCGACTAAGTTTGATGTTGTTGAGAAGCTTTCACACGGCATCTGCCATATTATTTCAACTCCAAAGGGTCAAAGAAATATGGCGGATGCCGTATGAAAGCTTCTCACCAGCAGCAAACAGTCGTATCAGGTTAAGATCTTAGATTCCTATGAAATCTCCATGGCAGTTTAATCTACACCAACGTCTTTTACTCGATCTATTGCTTTCCGTACTGATTTATCTGATAATCTGAACACCTCACACAGACGGCGGCAGTGCCCAAGCGGAGGGCGGAGGTGCTGAGGCTGAGGACTCGGACTGAAGATCTGACGTCACTGGAGATCACTGACGTCATGTAACTGTAAATACTGACGTCATGTAATTGTAGATACTGACGTCATGTAATGGTAAATACTGACGCCATGTAATTGTACATACTAACACCATGTAATGCAGCAGGCTCCCATCTCTGACACTATGCTGGCACTCTGAGTGTAGACTTTCAGAACTATGGTGAGAGTTTATGACCAGAATCAGTAGCAGTAATGACGCTGCTGTTTAATTCTATAGGTTTATTTGAAACAATGGACATTGCAGTTATAATGGACACAAGGAATTAACATGTTGTTGTCGGTATCTAATCTGTATGATGATTATGTTTGTATGTTTTCACAATGATATTTGCATGTTTGCATGTTGCAGGTCTTTTACCTTTCATTTGCTGATCATAGAAATGCTTTAACAACTTGGAAAGCTTATGCAAAAATAATATGGAAACCATTTTGTAAGTCATGTATCAATTTTGTACTGTAAGCCATTAACATGTAGGGTCTGTCATAACACTACCAACATTCCCACAAGTGTTTCGATAACAGCCTACAGATATATCACATGCTAATATATCGGTATATAAATGACAAACAATGACTTGCAAAGCTGTTTGATGAAGCCCAAAGAATTGCCATGCGAGTTGTGGATCTGAGTAAAGCCTAAACTCTCTAAACGCTTGACCAAATGTTTATGTCAATATGTCATATTAAACTCCAATTTGTGTGTGATCGCCGTTTTTGTGTATTCTCTGCCTTTGCTCGGATAAGTGAGAGAACAGGACTCCATTCGAACTTTTTAAAAAACGGTGTGTGGCAATTCACTGCAGCTGCATCGCAGTATTGTTCAAAGAGGCACAAAATGGGCATTTGCCGTTGCCACGACTACCGGATACACTGAGAGATTCGTGGGCAGCCATGTTGTTTTCAGTGATAAAAGAGATCACACAAAACACCGGGGTACGTTGTTCCCCCTTAGCACTGGCGGATCCAGAAATTTGGTAAGGGGGGGGGGGCGCGCACCATGACGCGGCCGAAGGCCGCGTCCGCGCAGCGCAAGCTGCGCGGGGGGAGAGCACGAGAGGGGAGTACTCCCTCTCGTAGGGGGGGTATGGGGGGCCTCCCCCAGAAAATTTTTAAGAAATAGAAGCTCTCGGGTGCATTTTACAGAGCCATCTCTGACTGCAAATTTGAGAAACAAATTAACACTGATTTTTTGTCATGTCTGTGGCTGTCTAGTTCACTTTAGGGACATTTTCTAAAGCAACTATCACTGAGGACAAACCTAACGAAGGCTAGTTCCTCTTTCTTAATATTCATAAATGACGCCACGTTACAGAAACAATATCGCAAAATTATTTGTACCTGGCTGCCGATGTGACTTGCTCCTCGAAGCGGCTCGCGCTCCTATAAACTCGCATAGAAATCTCGTGGGGTCTGAGCGGCTTGCAGGAGACTATTTTGAAAGTGAGTAGTATATAGTCAGCACGCTGAGTTCTATTATTCAGGCGGAGCAAGGTGGAGCAGGTCAGAGGTCAAATATGATTTATTCGGGTGGAGCAGGTCAGAGGTCAGATATGATTTATTCAGGCGCAGGTCAGAGGTCAGATATGATGTATTCAGGCGGAGTAGGTCAGAGGTCAAATATTATGTGCCCTTTTGATACACCCCCCCCCCCCCGCCACAAATGAACCTCCCCCACCCAAATCGTGAATGACATGCCCTTATTTGGCCTGGTTAAGTCTACTGAGATCAGTCTCTAATGGATGCGCTGAAAGCACAAACAACAGACGTCTTTCGTCAGTTACTATATCACAAAGCCACAGACTTGTTTCCTGAATACAGACACCCCAGTTCGGTGGTGTACGTTAAAGTAGTACAATGGGTGGATGCGATCTCGGCGGAAGAGGAATATGGAAAGATAATTGACAGCTTCATGGACAAAGTACCCAACGCGAGGGATGGGCTGAAAACGGTGCTCGAAAAAGTACTGCAAGAGCGACGATTAAACTGGGGTCGACTCGTTACCGCAATGGCTTTTGCCGTGGACGTATGTGTCAACCCGCACGAACGGTATGAAGGTAGTACCGACGCCATCGAGTTAGCAACGTTGATTTGCGACTATGCGGGAAACTGGTTGTTACGCCAATGTGGATGGGACGGATGGCTTGAACGTCGACGGCACGGCAAGTACCCGTCGTTTGTACAGTGTCTCTGTTGGCTTGTCACTGCTCACGTTTGCATCATCGTGACGTAAATTTTGCAATGAACACGCCCGAGCATGCCCAAGCATGTTAAAACACGCCCACGCACGGTACGCTGGTTGGCCAATGCTAGGTGCAAGGCATGGAGTAGCTATACGTGTTGCTCCGGAGTAAAATAAACTGCTCCGGAGTAAAATAAACTGCTCCGGAGTAAAAGAAAACTGCTCCGGAGTAAAATAAACTGCTCCGGAGTAAAAGAAAACTGCTCCGGAGTATGCTCCGGAGTAAGTGAGTAAGTATATCTGTTGTAAGTAAGTATATTTGTCATGTACCTACGAACATATCCCATCTATATGTACATGCAGTGAAACATTGCTTTGGAGTAACTATATGTGTTGCGCCGGAGTAAAAACACTGCTCCGGAGTAAAAATACTGTAAATACAGTAAATGAGTAAGTATATTTGTTGTAATAAGTTAGTATATTTATCATGTACGTACGAACATATACCATCTATATGTACATGCAGTAAATCATTGCTTTGGAGTAGCTATACGTGTTGCTCCGGATTAAAATAAACTGCTCCGGAGTAAAATAAACTGCTCCGGAGTATGCTCCGGAGTAAATGAGTAATTATATTTGTTATATATAGGTAAGCATATTTGTCATGTACGTACGGACATATGCCATCTATATGTACATGCAGTGCATCATTGCTTTGGAGTAGCTATACGTGTTGCTCCGGAGTAAAATAAACTGCTCCGGAGTAAAATAAACTGCTCCGGAGTAAGATAAACTGCTCCGGAGTATGCTTCGGAGTAAATGAGTAAGTATATTTGTTATAGGTAAGCATAGTTGTCATGTACATACTTGGCGTCTCTAAAGTCGTATG
>NC_049981.1:33310191-33313757 GCF_000003815.2 Branchiostoma floridae
TACGTTTCAGACATGACAACTATACTTCAATACCGAGAATGCAATTAAGGCATACGTAGGGTGTATACAGGATGTAAAACGTACGATCCCTAAAAACCTAAATGCGCGACAAATATATGTGTGCACATCAATATCTAATCATTTTCCTTCTGTCCACCGAACAAAAAAGTATGCCTCACGTCTGCGAAATTTGTGATCGAGAATTTGATCGTGCGTTCAACCTCGAGCGTCATCTGGAAAGAAAACACCGAGACGAGTCAGGTGGTGCCTCGGGAGACGTCGTCGTTGATGCCGAGACGGGCTCTTACCGGGAGCGCGATGTTTTCGACGACTCCGACGTGTCGTCTGAACACGATACGGACACGGTTGGTTCCGAAGATTCGATGGTGTCACAAGATGAAGAAAGCGTCTCAGACGCCGAATCTGTGATGGGCTCCGAGCAGGGAGACTCCACAGAAGAAACCGACAGCGACCAAAGTGGTTCCGAGAGTGATACAGGGACAGCTGTGTCCTCAGGGACGGTTTCATCTGATGAAAGTGAATGTACCGGCTACGACAGCGGCTACCACAGCGGTGACGAGGAGGAGTGGACACTCTATCGAGACTGGTCCATCGCACTACCTCACCAGCCAGGCGATGTTCCTCAACGTGTCATCAAACAGACGAAGCGCGCTGGCAAAAAGTTTTATCTAATAGAGTTCGCTGCGTTGCCTCGTTACAGTAATGAGATTGTACACAGCAAGAACTGGGTGCCAGAACAGACATTGATGAAAAAATATGGTTACCTCGTCCTGAAGTAATGTGAGGTCGCCATGTCGCTTGCAGTACAATTTTTCTTTCCTAATGTGATACCATGTTTGACATATAGGACGACGTGTGTGTTGGTTATGAATTCCTTAATACAATTTGATCGCCGTCAAGTGATAGTAAAGTGTTGAGAAACAGGATCACCGTACACAAGTGTCTTTTGTGTTGTGTTGATATATGCCTACATAACAGACACGTATAAGGCTACTTACTACAAAGCAATGATTTCCTGCATGTACATATAGATGGCACATGTCCGTACGTACATGACAAATATGCTTACCTATAACAAATATACTTACTCATTTACTCCGGAGCATACTCCGGAGCAGTTTATTTACTCCGGAGCAGTTTATTTTACTCCGGAGCAGTTTTCTTTTACTCCGGAGCAGTTTATTTTACTCCGGAGCAGTTTATTTTTACTCCGGAGCAGTTTATTTTACTCCGGAGCAACACGTATAGCTACTCCAAAGCAATGATTCACTGCATTTACATATAGATGGTATATGTTCGTACGTACATGGCAAATATACTAACTTATTACAACAAATATACTTACTCATTTACTCCGGAGCATACTTCGGAGCAGTTTTATTTTACTCCGGAGCAGTTTATTTTACTCCGGAGCAGTTTATTTTTACTCCGGAGCAGTTTATTTTTACTCCGGAGCAGTTTATTTTACTCCGGAGCAACACGTATAGCTACTCCAAAGCAATGATTCACTGCATTTACATATAGATGGTATATGTTCGTACGTACATGGCAAATATACTAACTTATTACAACAAATATACTTACTCATTTACTCCGGAGCAGTATTTTTTACTCCGGAGCAGTGTTTTTGCTCCGGAGCAGTGTTTTACTCCGGAGCAACACGTATAGTTACTCCAAAGCAATGTTTCACTGCATGTACATATAGATATGTTCGTACGTACATGACAAATATACTAACTTATTACACCAAATATACTTACTCATTTACTCCGGAGCAGTATTTTTTACTCCGGAGCAGTGTTTTTGCTCCGGAGCAACACTATACGTTACTCCAAAGCAAAGTTTTACTGCATGTACATATAGATATGTTCGTACGTGCGTGACAAATATACATACTTACAACAAATATAGTTACTCACTTACTCCGGAGCATACTCCGGAGCAGTGTTTTTACTCCGGAGCAACACGTATAGCTACTCCAAAGCAATGTTTCACTGCATGTACATATAGATATGTTCGTACGTACATGACAAATATACTAACTTATTACACCAAATATACTTACTCATTTACTCCGGAGCAGTATTTTTACTCCGGAGCAACACGTATAGCTACTCCAAAGCAATAATCTTATGCAATTATGTAAATCAACCTTGCACCGAGCGCTGGCCAACCAGCGTACCGTTCGTGGGCGTGTTTCAACATGCTCGGGCGTGTTCAGTGCAAAATTTACGTCACGATGATGCAAACGTCTGCAGTGAGAAGCCAACAGAGACACTGTACAAACGATGGATACTTGTCGTGCCGGCGACGGTCAAGCCATCCGTCCCATCCACGTTGGTGTAACAACCAGTTTCCCGCATAGTCGCAAATCAACGTTGGTAACTCGATGGCGTCGGTATTTTTGTCATACCGTTCGTGCAAGTTGACACATACGTCCGCGGCGAAAGACATTGCGATAACGAGTCGACCCCAGTGTAATCGTCGCTCTTGCAGTACTTTTTCGAGCACCCTTTTCAGCCCATCCCTCGCGTTGGGCACGTTAGCCATGAAATTGTCGATAATCTTTTCATATTCCTCGTCCGCCGAGATCGCATCCACCCATTGTACTACTTTTACGTACGCCGCCGAACTGGGGCGTCGCCGGTGCTGGGGAAACAAGCCTGGGGCTTTGTGATATAGTAACTGACGAAAGACGTCTGTTGTTTGTGCTTTCAGCGCATCCATGAAAGACTGATCTCAGTAGACTTCACCAGGCCAAATAAGGGCATGTCATTCACGATTTGGGAGGGGGAGGTTCATTTGTGGCGGGGGGTATCAAAAGGGCACATAATATCTGACCTCTGACCTGCGCCTGAATACATTATATCTGACCCCTGACCTGCTCCGCCTGAATACATTATATCTGACCTTTGACATGCTCCGCCTGAATAAATCATATTTGACCTCTGACCTGCCTATGCCTGAATAAATGCTATGTGACCCCTGACCTGCACCACCTTGCACCGCCTGAATAATAGGACTCAGCGTGCTGACTATATACTACTAGTGATCTATCGTAGAATGGAGCTCGTTAATAGCAGATACTGTAAGGGAATCCTTATCAGATAGCTTCAAAGAACACTTGTAGCTGGATGTGAAAAAGGTTGGGTGAGACAGGTCGTTCAGTGTGATATGATATAACCAGCTGCTGAAGCGCTATTTGAATGCAAAGCTGGTGTCTTGTGCTCAAGGGAACTCATACAGACACAGGTACAGAAGATGGTGTGTTATGCTGAAGGGCGGTTATACCGGCTATACAGATACAGATGCAAAGGCTACTGGCTGTTTTAAGGCAATAATTACAAAACACAGAAGCTGGTGTGTTACGCATAAGGACGGTAATACCGCATTAAAACGTTAAATAGACAGATACAGAAATGAACTAGGTTTCTTTGCCACTGATACTTCTTTTCAATCATCATCGCGTTGAGTTTGAGTTTATTGGGATGCCCTTTAGCTCAAATGCTAATTCCCATCTCTCTTTGTGCTGTCTGTGATGAAAC
>NC_049981.1:33318936-33336852 GCF_000003815.2 Branchiostoma floridae
AGTAGTATAGTAGGAGTACGCTGCGATGATTATTCAGGCGGTGCAAGGTGGTGCAGGTCAGAGGTCATCGTCTGACGTGGAGCAGGTCAGAGGTCAAATATGATGTATTCAGGTGGAGCAAGTGAAAGGTCAGATATGATTTATTCAAGCGCGGGTCAGAGGTCATCGTCTGCTGATATAATTTATTCAGGAGCAGGTCAGAGGTCATGTTATGACGGCAAAATCTAGGGGAATAGATATTTTGTTAGATCTGAGGAGTGATGAAACCAAGGTAACTATGACGACCCCCCCCCCTCCCATCTTGTGAGACACGCCCTTATTTGGTCTAGTTGCAACAAAGAAAAACACATGACAACGACCGTCTGATTTTTACGTTCTTTTATTCTCTACTTTCAAAAGTCAGCATCCAACGTGAACTTTTGCTGTTCAGAGGAAGACATCACCCCCATCTTCTGGTACTCTCCCACCTTCTTCTCAAAGAAGTTGGTCTTTCCCTCCAGAGAAATGTTCTCCATGAAGTCAAAGGGGTTCTCGCTATTGTAAATCTTACTGCACATGAGTTCTCCCAGCAGCCTATCTGCGACAAACTCAATGTACTGTTTCATCAGGTCTTGATTCATCCCAATCAGCTTCACAGGAAGCGCTTCCGTCAGGAACTCTTGCTCAATCTTAACAGCATTGTCGATAATCTGGTGAATGCGCTCCTCACTAGGCTTATTGACCAGGTAGCTGACCATAAGACAGGCAAAGTCGGTGTGTAGACCCTCGTCTCTACTGATCAGCTCATTGGAGAAAGTTAGCCCCGGCATGAGTCCTCTTTTCCTTAACCAGAAAATTGCTGCGAAGGCCCCCGAGAAAAAGATCCCTTCCACAGCGGCAAACGCAACTACACGCTCGCCAAACGTATTTTCCTCGTCTCCTATCCACTTCAGGGCCCAGTCAGCCTTCTTTCGTACACACGGTATGGTCTCAATGGCACTGAACAAATGCTCTCTTTCACGCGGCTCCTTCACGTAGGTGTCGATTAAGAGACTGTACATTTCAGAATGGATGTTCTCAATGGCAATCTGGAAGCCATAGAAGCACCTTGCCTCAGTCACCTGCACCTCTTTGGTGAATCTTTCAACCAGATTTTCATTGACTATACCGTCACTAGCTGCAAAGAATGCCAGGACGTGTTTGATGAAGTGTTTTTCGTTGTCATTCAGTCTCTCCCAATGCGCCAAGTCTTTAGAGAGATCAACTTCCTCCGTTGTCCAGAATGATGCTACGGCCTTCTTGTACATGTGCCAGATGTCGTGGTACTGGATGGGAAAAATGACGAAGCGTCTGGAGTTTTCACGCAGTAGGGGCTCACACTGCTTCTCTCGGTCTACAGAGACCTTCAGTACGGACAGCTGGTTAGACTTCGGTGGCTGCGCTGAAAGCATCTTACGGTTGTGTGACTCACAAAATGAAGCGAGCGCTAGCACCCTCGTACCACTAGATATACCCTAGCCTGTCACCATATATTTGCATATATATATATATATTGTATGATACGAGTCGTTACTCTGATTGGTCCAGACATGCAGATTTTAGGGAATAGGTAGTTTCTTAGCTCAGGTCGGGGTGAAACGGCCGTCAAAACACGGCCCCGAGCTGACCTCACCGACGCTGAACACTGCCATTATGTTACGCCGGAAACAATTGGTAACCCCGGCTTAGTGTGCATACGACTTGGAACAGCTAACTGTACCCACAGAAGCGTCAATATGCCAATACAAATGTGCTAATGGACAAAATAGAATATGTACAGAAACGAGCTGCTAGGTATGTCTTGAAGGACTACAGGAACACCACCAGCGTGTCGTACCTACAGAACAAGCTGGGTTGGCTGACCCTGCAAGAAATGAGGTGTCAGGCTAGGCTAGTTCTACAAGGCCTGCCACATCTATAGCCATACATCAATACATCACTAGGAACACAAAACCCCACTTGAGGACACCCACTCCGCCTTAACGCACTCTCTTGCCGGACTGAAACATACAGAACCAGTTATTTTCCAACAACACTGAGTGAATGACACAAGCTACCAACACACAGTGTCACTGCACCATCACTTTCTAGCTTCAAGAGGGGGGTTGGTCCAACACAATTGAGCCGGCCCTCCCAGATGAAAGTCGGTGATTTCCTTTATCCTCGGGAACAGTGTATTGAAGCCATTGTGTTACGCCGGAAAACAGGACACAAAAGACGGGGAGGGACAATAGACCCAGCTGTGTGCACACCGCTAACGTGGTTAGAGACACGAGAGTTTAAACGGTATCCTTCAAGGAGAGGTCGTACGGCAGCGACCACGGCCCATGGTGTACCAAGATAAGACAACGAACGGTGAATTAAGCGCTTGCCGGACTTTACGTTTGCCGTACACTGTGACATGGCCGGCCCAGGCTTCTGGAAACTGGGAGGGAAGGCGGAAATGTAACTGCCTTTATCAACAACATCATCAAAAGGGTTCTACGCCTTGCCATAGAGAGCCAGCGCAGAGCGGGGAGGTTTTCACCGTTTTGTCGCCGTTTCGCTTCACTGACTTCACTTGGGCGGAAGTGGCACGGCTTTGTTTCCGTCTTAGGGAGTACAGCCACCGGAAGTGCATCATTCAACGTGAACGGACATGTCAACATTTGGCTAGCCCATCTTCTTAGTATAAAAAGAACACGAGCGAGGCACTGGTCAGTTGGCGTGGTGATCACCCGAACTGTGGATTATACCCGAACTGTGCCCCGGATTAATGACCGCAGTACCGCTACGGACGGAGCGTCTCTTTCTTTAGGTAAGTGGAAAACACTTTCTACATATCTTTGATCCTCTGTTAGAATCTCTCAAACAAGCGACAGTTGTTTATAACCCGTGTAAAACTAGAATATATGTTACAATATTTTCTCTGCAACAAAACGTGTTTTGAAGAAACTGTGGAAGGATTGTACCACGGCATTTTCGTTTAGCTTTCGTGTGGAGTGTCGAGTTATGTTTAACACTAGGGGATTCGTGTCACAACGTTACAAAACTCTTGTTGTTGTCATGCCATGTCTGTAGTAATATTCTTTAGTAAAACTACACGCTAGATGATGTGATATCATCAGTATATGTTATGTCGAATGCTACGTATATCTTTACCAATATTGAAACGTAACAGTACGTGTGTCACAGATTTTGTACCAAACGGTTCCTCCGCTTTACCAAAACATGTCCGTACCGGCAAACCAGTTTTGTTTGGTGACAAAAGACCACCGATGCAATATCAGCCCTTGTTTTGTTTGTCACGGAATACTGATGAGTGTGCGGTCAACATGACAAAAGCACTGGTGAAACAACCAGAGGGGCGAGTAGATACGAATTCCGCTTTTCAAACAAAGCTTTGTATGTTCTTTCAGAACCCGCCAATGATCGACACTACCGTCAAATACCCATGGCGTTTACTTGTGAAACGTGCGGAAAAATCTTCACACTAAAACGCAATCTCACCCGTCACCAAAAGTCCCACGACCCGACCGCACCCACGCACGAGTGTGAGTTTTGCGGCAAAAAGTTTTCTAGACGAGACAGCCTACAACAACATCGGCGCTTGCACGATAAACCCAAGCCGGGCCCCACGTTCTGGTGCCGCCCGTGCAACGTGGCGTTTGACACGGCCTATGCCCTGCAGGCGCACAGAGAAGCCACACACCCCGTGGCGGCTACCTCCCGGCCACCAAAGAGGGTTTCCACAGCAGACGGGGCCAGAGCGAAACGACGCCACATTCAACCCGCAGGAGACGACGACGAGTTTCCTTTTGCGGAAGATCCGGAGGACGTGTCGGAAGAGTTGATTCCTCAAGCCGATGACGGGGCCGTCCAAAATCTGTACAGACAGAAATGGTCCATGATCAGGACGCAGTTCAAGCGGGGACAAAACATCCAGGACACGTACAACTTTAGACTGGAGTCCGAAAATCCTTGCGATCTGGCCGATAACGTATGGGCCATCTTTGGCGACCAGCAAACCATCTTTAAGATCAACCTATCGTTCGGGTTCATCCTCCAGGACGGGGAAACGGGGGCACTGCGATATTTTTACCCTTGTGAAAATAATAACGGGTTTTTGCCAGAACCTGTCCAAGTGGAAAACGAGGATGGTGTCCGACGGTTCCTGGACAAGATCGAAGAAGTCGATCACATGGAGCAGGCACGCCAGGAGCGCCCCAACAGCAAAACGGTCCTGCAAAAGATGGTGAACGTCACGTTTTACGTCCACAAGATCAAAGACCATCCCATCGGTGCCCCCGGGACGCTGACAGACTACATCAGGAATAGCAGGTCCATCATCGCCCTTTATAGCGGAACGAACGGCCCGTACACGGACAAGCTCTGCTTTTTCCGGTGCCTGGCACTCCATCGGCAATGCGATCGCACCAAACTAGAAAGACCGACCAAAAAACTCTTCAAAGAGTACCTGGCGTGGGTGGGTAAAACGCCCAGGCAGTTCAAAGGCGTGTCTCTCAAACATCTGGAGGACATAGAGACATTGTTTGAGGTCGACGTGTACGTCTATGCTCTACAGCACAATAACGATGAAGGCGCTGAAGATGGCGACTTTTTTGCTGAATTGGTGAGGCGTCCCCTGCCTACACACAACAATACGATGTATCTCAATCTCTGCGAGCAACATTTCAGTTACATTAAGGATTTTCAGACTTACGCCAAGTCGTACGCGTGTCCGCAATGTGGAAAGAGGTGGCAGCAGCGTTTTACTTGTGAAAGACACATTCGCACGTGCGACGGTAAGGTGAACAAGGTGTATCCGGGAGGCGCCTATCATCTACCGCAGACCATCTTTGAAAAGCTGCAGGACGAAGGGATCGTCGTCCCCGAAGAAGATCGTTACTATCCCTACCGCGCCTGCTTCGATATAGAATGCCTTCTAAAACCACTGTCACTGACTGATCAAAAGACGGACAAGATGACGTGGGAGGCGGCGCACGAACTCTTGAGCGTGAGCGTCTGCTCAAACGTTCCTGAATACATCGACCCAGAATGTTTCGTGTCCGAAGGCGACCCGACAAAAGTGGCTGAAGCCTTGTTGAATTTCCTACAGCAAATCAGTCGTAAGGCGTACTCCCTTCTGTCGGAAAAATTCCGCTGGGCGTTGGACAAGATGGAAGGAATTCGGCAAAGGGATTTGGAGAAAGAGGAAGAGGAAGAAGAAGAAACGGAAGGAGAATCTCCGAAAGACATACTTGACAAGGCGAAGCGAAAAGAAAAACGCCGGAAAGAACATTACATGACCAAACTGATGGAGGAACTGAACAAGTACATGAGTCAGCTGGTGGTCCTTAGTTTCAACGGCGGGAAGTATGACCTGAACGCCATCAAAAAAGTGTTCCTCCCGCTGCTGCTGCGATCGACCAGCAAACTCCGACCCATCAAGAAGAACAACACGTACATGTCGATTGAAACGGACGACCTGAAATTCCTGGATCTCATCAATTATGTGGCTCCGGGGTTCTCCTACTCGATCCTGCTGAAGGCGTACGGCTGCCAGGAGACAAAGGGATTCTTTCCGTAAGTAGACGGCCTTCTTTTGTTTGCATTCTGATGTGATGTGACCGACATTGTGTTAGAGCGTGCTATGACGTGTTATTTTTGTCCCATTGACATGACAGGTACGAATGGATGGACAGCTTGGACAAGTTGGAGCACACGCGGCTGCCACCACGAGCCGCCTTCCATAGCAACCTGCGACAGTCCGACATCTCGGAGGAGGATTATCTGTACTGTCAGCGCGTGTGGGAAGAGCAGGGCATGACGACCATGAGGGACTTCTTGATATGGTAGGTCGTTGTACGTTATCTCGTAACACCTAGATGATAACCTAGATTGAGCGGAGCGGTTGGACTTAACAAATCACGACTAATCTTTGTTCCTACAGGTACAACAACAAGGACGTTAGCCCCATGGTGGAAGCCGTGCAGAAGATGACAGAGTTCTACCAGGACAAGGGCATCGACATGTTTAAGGACGGCATTAGCGTCCCCGGTCTAACACTTAAGTACCTTTTCATGAACCTGCCGCGCGATACTTACTTTACTGTCCCAGACAATGAAGACGTGTACAGATTGTATAAAGACAACATAGTGGGGGGACCCAGCATCATCTTTCATAGGTACCACGAGAAGGGCAAGACCTACATCAGGGCCGACGAGATGACATTGTTGGGCAAGGAACCGAAACCTTGTCAAAAGGTCATTGGCTACGACGCGAATGCGTTATATTTGTGGGCACTGATGCAGGACATGCCCTCCGGCCATTACATTCGGCGGCGGGAAGACACGGGGTTCGAAAGAGAATATTCCACACCTCAGTGGGGACGAATGGCCGTCGATTGGTTAGACTGGCTGGCCCAAGAGCGGAATCTCGCCATTCGCCACAAATTCAATAGCACAGAGAAGCGCATCGGTTCACGTCGAATTCCGGTGGACGGTTTCTGTTCGGCCACCGGGCAAATCTTTCAGTTTCACGGCTGCTATTGGCACGGTCACGCCTGCTCCTTGACCAGAGGCCAAGTCTTCAACGATCGGCGCGGCAAGTCTTTCGCGACTTTGCGGGCGGAAACGGCCCAAACGACCGAGTACCTGCGAGCGTGTGGGTATACGGTCACCGAAATGTGGGAATGTCAGTGGAGAAACTTGGTAAGAGCCGACGTCCGATTGGCGTCTTTCTTGGAAGGCCGCAAGACTCCCACCGAAAATCTTCCCGACATGACCAGTGAACGCGTCCTCCAAGCTGTTCGCTCGAAGGAGTTGTTTGGCACGGTGGAATGCGACATTGAGGTCCCCGCGGATCTCAAGTCGCGCTTCGCCGAAATGCCTCCGATATTTAAGAACGTCGAGATTTCCATCGACGATATTGGCGAGCACATGAAGTCGTACGCCAAGACGCATCGCATCATGTCCAAGCCCAGGCGATCGCTCATCGGTAGTATGTTCGGTCAAAAGATTCTCTTGGCTTCGCCCTTGCTCAACTGGTATCTCGACCACGGCTTGAAGGTCACTCGCATCTACCAGGTGATGGAGTACAGACCCAAGCCGAGTTTTAAAGCTTTCGGAGATGCCGTTAGCGATGCGAGGCGCAAGGGCGACGAGGACAAAGCCAAGAAGATCATCGCCGACACCATGAAGCTGATCGGTAATTCGGGTTACGGCAAGACGGTCACCAACAAAGAAAAACAAACAGACGTCGAGTATTGCCAAGACGTCGTGACCGCCACTCGAAAGATCAACACTTTGCGGTTTCGGCATCTGATCGTGGTCAACGACGACAATTTCTTTGAAGTTGAGTCGGCGAAGCGCACCATCAAGTTTAACCTTCCCATGCAAATTGGCTTCTTCGTATACCAATACGCCAAATTGCGTATGCTTGCCTTTTACTACGACTTCATGTTGAAGTTCGTGGACGTGTCCGATTTCCAGTACTGTGAAATGGACACGGACTCCGCTTATATCGCCATCTCGGCGGACAAGCTGGAGGACGTGATCAAACCCGACATGCGGGATTCGTACTTCCGCGAGAAATCTGACTGGTTTCCCCGAACAGACACCAAGCAGAACGCGGCTTACGACAAGCGCACTCCCGGGCTGTTCAAAGAAGAATGGTCCGGGAGCGGTATAGTCGGTCTGTGCAGTAAAACGTATTACTGTTTCGGCGGAGATGACACGAATGAGGACAAGTTCAGTTGCAAAGGGGTGAGCAAACGATGTAACGACATTAACCACCTCAAGTACCTGAACGTCTTGCAGACCAAGAAAAGCGGCCAGGGCATCAACAAAGGGTTTCGCGTGCGCGAGAGCGAAATACACACGTACACGCAAATCCGCGATGCCTTTTCGTATTTCTATCCAAAACGAAAGGTTAAGAATGACAGGGTCACCACTCTCCCTCTCGATATTTAGAGAGGCTAGCGTGTCATTATAATAGTATAGTAGACGCATAAATAGTATTGCTGGACAGAGTTGACGTCATTTGCGGGTATGGATGCGAGAATACACCATCCATGTCGAATGGTTCTAGCGGGCTGTTCTGGCTCTGGAAAATCTTATTTTGCTCAAAAACTACTGACGACGGGAGCCAGTTGGCTTGATCCCGGGCCTTTTGAACACGTGGTGTGGCTGTACTCGGAGTTTCAGGACAAGATTCACCGCGAGTTGACTTCGAAACTAGGGTCAAAAGTTCAGTTCGTAGAGGGCCTTCCCAACAATTGGAATGACGTCATTAAGCCGTCATGCCGCAACGCGCTAGTGATTGATGATCTCATGATTGAGTCGGCCAAGGATACGGATCAAAGAGTTACAAAACTGTTTACCCGAGCCAGCCGTCATCGTGACTTGTCGGTGATTTTTCTCGTTCAGAATTTGTTCTTTCAAGGCCTGAGAACCATTTCTCTAAACTCCAGTTACATCGTCCTGTTCAAATCGCCAAGGGATCAAAGCATGATCACCACGTTAGCGCGGCAAATGTACCCGGGGCACGGTAAATTTCTTCGAGAGTGTTACGAAGACGCCGTGAATAAGACGACGTACGGACATCTCTTCCTTGACCTCCATCCCGAAACGCCTGAGGACCTGCGCGTGAGAACCAACATGCTGACGCCGCAACCCCAAGTGTACCTGAGAAAGTGATAAAACGTTCCGTTCGTCCACACCACGGTCTCATTTTGCCGAAGATGTCGAAGAGGTTACATCGTCACGCCGATTGTCTCCGGGTGTTGAGCAAGGCCAACCCAAAATTGCGAAAAGCCATTCTGTCGTCCGCCCCTAACGATCTCTTGAAATCGATTTGTGACTGCACGCACAACGTCTTGAAGGGCAACGTTCGTCTCACACCGGCCCAGAAGAAAGGTCTGGCTCGGCACAAAGCCACTCTGCGTCAGCTTGGCGATAAGAAGGTTCCCCTGACCAAGAAAAGACAGACGTTGATCCAGAAGGGCGGGTTCCTGTCTCTTCTACTCAGTCCTATTATTAATGCAATTAGTTCCTTATTTGGAGGTGGACGGAAGTAACGCCGCTCTGTCGTCATGGAACACAGCAGAAAGATGGCACTCGTGCCGCAAGAATTGCTGTCAACGATTCAGGCTAAGCAACAAGAACAGACCTCTCCCCTGGTCAAGACCGCCGTTACCTTGGACGAAGAAATGAAGTCGGTGATGGAACGACCCGATCTTCCGGACGACGAGAAAGCTACCTTGTACCAGCAACTCTTGCAGCGTTATTTGACGTACAGAGATAAGCGTCGCACAGAGCCCGTCACGGTCAGGGTATTGTCCTCACCTCCTACCGTCACCAACACCGCTACCACGGACGCCACCACGGATGAAAAGTCTCCCAGCACCCCCGCAGCCGGCGGCAAAGAAGACAAGAGCATACTGGAGGCCTTTCCCAAGACCATGAAAGCTCGCGCACGACAGATGCTCAACGTCATCAAACACAAGGGCGGTGACATCATCGGTTATAACGATCAGGGACAGTTGCTCTACAACAAACAAGTGGTCCCAGGTTCAAATGTGTCCGACTTGATTAGAGACGCGATGCAAAGGAGGCACGGGTTCAATCCCACCGGCTGGCAATCTTTCGCCAGGGGCCTGGCACGCATCAATGCGCCGGAAGCCGCTATCAGGCACCCGACCCGGCTGTCCGTGATCCAACGTCACAAGAGTCGCACCGCCCGTGGTGAAGATCTGTCAGACGGAGAGAGCGAAGACGTCCTCCCAACACCCCAACCCAAGCGACGTCGTGTTGTCGCTCAAAGAATCCCAGGAAAGAAGTGGAAAGTTGGCAGTGCAGGCACTACGTCATCTGCAAAAGGGAGCTTCTCGGAAATGTCGTGGACTTAATAGCGTTAACAAGTAAAGTTTCCCGTGATTCGGACGCGGGCCTAGATATAGAGACTGGTTTTCCATTTATTTGTGTGTGCGATTGTGTGTGTGTGTGTGATTGGGTGTGTGCGGAAAAAGAAACCACGCTATGACCGATATACGTTTTCATGATATTTATTCATAACAACCTTCTACAGTCAATACTACACTCTAAAGCTATATCATATAGTATACGGTTAACCATGCATACGTTAGTCGTTAAACGCTCGATCAAAGTCTTCTAGGGTTCTCGCTATCTGTCTCATGACGAGCTCAATGTCGACCACGGGAGCATCTATATTAAAATGACGCTCTATAAACTCTGCTACGGATACATCGTTCAGTTCTAAGTCACTGCTAAACATATCGACTATGCTAGTCATCGGAATATTTCGGCATCTGTGCAAGAGGTAGAACAGGCAGTGCTGCCCACAAGTGGTAGACAGTCTAGCTTGTATCTGGCGCTGGTTACGAAGCCACGGAAGGCGCGTATTTCTCCGCAAAAATCTTAGTATAGGGCGGGGATACAGACTAGGTGCACGGCCATAAGAATCAAAGAATTCGCCCCGTCCTTCCCCGTCGAAATAGATGGCCAGCCAATGCTGCCCGGGTTTATTGCTTGGGTCAGTATTAACGACGTAAGCGCTGGGGTAGACCCGTACACGCCTCGGAAGCCGATCTGAAGCAAAGACTCCGCGGAGGTGAGGTGCCGTGTTCTTGTCGCTCCGTAAGACGGCGTACATCTGTCTCGTGTCCATCTCTAGTTGCTGTAGTCAAAGCTGATGTTTCTCTGCCTGTCAATCTCCAGGAGATTGTCGAATTCAGCGAGGACCACCGCCACCACCGTTTGATCTAAAGCCTGTGCAAAATGCAGCTCCAGGCGAAGGTTTCCCTGTCTGATTATGTTAAAATGGTCCCCACCGAGGCCGCAGAGGTCAGGACTTAGATCGTAACACCACACCGTGAAGCCCTTGTCGTAGTCGCTTCTCGCGATCTGGTTCCCGCTGTCTTGCCCTTGCTTGCCTGTCGTTCCAAACAAGTTCATGTAGGATCTGATGTACTGTCCCTCGGCAAAGTTGGGTGTCAGCGCTTTGTGAGGCACCTCCTGCCCATTGACGCAGAGACTGATGTAGTTCAAGTTAAAGTGTTGAAAGTTAAAGGGGTTGGTACCGAAAGACCCCTGGAATGCTGCGTTGTCCACCAGAGCGATCGCCACGCGTTTGGGGACCTGTCCCAGGAACAGATTGTCGCTCGACACTGAATGGTTACCACGGGGAATTGTAAAAGGCTTTAATTGCACCCTTTTAAGGGCATACTTGGCCGTCTGCTTGTTGAGTTGACTTTCGATGGACAGCTGATAGGTGGGTAACAGGTTGACCTTTCTCAGAAAGACGGCAGCCTCCGTGATGACAATTTTGAACTGATCTCCAGGCGACATCAGACAGAATTGATGTTTCGATCGGTGCAGCTTGATTTTAACGTCGACTTTGCTGAGCAAATAGCGGTCTTGATGGAACAGGTCGACGTGTAGCGGTCCTATGAGGTCCACTTCGCGACTGTTGCGGGTCATGTTGGCACGCTTCACCAATCCTTCATTTGCCACTGCGTCCTGATCTGCCGGGTTCGGGTAGGGGTCGACCAAGTGAAGTCGTCCCGGCGTGTCTTGAAAGAAAAGTTCAGAGGTCAGCTGCGTTTGCTTTGCTTCAGACCCAAAGTTTAACAGCGTCTCCAGGTAAGCACGATATGGATAGCAATTGGTGGAATCCGTTATGTCCTTGCCAGCGACCGTAACCGTGACTTGCGAGAAGAGCGATTGAAGCCACAGGTTTACCGGGCCTACCTTGGCGTTGTCCGGCAGGTCGTTGCCGTTAGGGAGAACGATCTTGGCTTTCACGTACAATTTCGTCTGGGAAAGGTCCGTAAATTCTTCTCCCGCTCCAGGAATGTCAAATTCTATCGGGGAAGACTCGGCGAGACTGGCCACCGGATGATACTCTACCCATCTACCGTCCGTTATGGTCGTCTGAGTTGGCGGTACCTCAAACAGATCCAATTCTGATTTGGTGCAGGAGCACGAAAGGGGATGAATGTGGGCCATGACGTTTATATCGTGACTAGCTGAAGATATCGGGAGAGGTACGTCCGCGCTGTGCACCGGCTCTCTTGCGACTGGCTGCACGCGGTCTCGTTCCGCGTTTTAATGGCTTCTTTCCCCTTCCCCTTCCCGCCCCTCTTCCTTTGTTTTGCCCCACCGATGCAGGCGGTGCACGCACCCTGGCTCTTTTCTGCCCAGACATCAGACGTTGTCCAAACTCGCCGGCTCTCCGTTTGGCAGCGCGTTTGACACCTTGCCCATTTAAGACGTCTTGAGCTAAATCCATACCACTCTTTAAAGCCTGTCTTCCCACACTTTGGGCCCCTCGTTTCAGTAGGGGTACGGCGGATCTGAGCAAACCGCGAAAAATCCCTCCCAACCCGTAACCACGCTGCATAGACCGTCCGTAATACACCGGCAACTGTCCTCCTCGCTGTCCAGTCATATCTAGGAAAAGTAGGAAGACCGCCTCTGTCGGAAGTGAAGTGTTACGATCACTCGCCCTTGCACAAATGGCACGGGTTCGCCGAGGTCGTTCCTTATATCGATTTCAATCGTTTCGAACCGTTTCCTGGCCAGGGGTATGTAGTGCGGCGTGGGGATAGGGTGATCGACGATGTCCCCGTCTTGTCCCTCGATTTTGACGATTCTCAGCAGAGGGACCTTCTGTCCACCCATCGGACGATGCTGCACGACATCTCCGTACACGTACAGGGAGTGAAAGCCCAGGTTAGGGTCGGCTGGACGTGGTGCCTGTACCCAGCTTCCGTATATGGCGCCTTTTACTCCCCATCCCAGTTTTTCGGCCAATGGCCCCGTCAGATAAGTCTTCGTTGTCGTCGAATTTTGCGCCATGGGAGGCAGGACCATGGTCACTCTTTTCGTGATGCTGTCATAAGCAAACATGTCGTGTTGCTTGAAGAGGCTAGGGTAACGTATGGAGGCGGCTTCGTTCAGGCTTTTCAAGAGTTGCAAAACATCCTTGTAGTACCCCGCGGAGATTTTGACGATCTCGTATTCCCGACCATTTCCTTCGTCTTTTTCGTCCACCATGTAATACACCAACGTGTTTTCGCCTTCCCGAACGTTCAGCCAGCTGTGAGGATATTGTATCTCGACGAGACCCACCTCCCACTCTCCCGACAGTTCTACGGGCTGAGCCAGTTTGGTCCGATAATTCGTGACCGTGTTTTCTTGAAAGACGTCCATACTCCCGTCGCTGGGGAGAGTGACGTAAAACGAATTGGCCATGGCGAGGTACGTCTGAGCAATGCCCGATGTGCGGGCGTGCGTCGGTATTTATCATATTGGAACCATGTCCTCTTCTCTCACCCAGCTATTAAACTTGGCCGGATATCCTTTCCATTTCACAAAGAACTCCTTCTTTTTGCCTCGCCTTCGCGTGTCCAGGATGTCCTCTACTTGATAGACGTCGTCGTCTTTTTTCGTAACTTTCTGCAACTCCTTTTCGTAAAACGTCCCTCTCAAAACTTCTCCGTCGTAATCTTTCACGCGATAAACGGGAGGACGGCGGGCAATTTGTTCGGAGACGATGAAGATCTCTGTGGTCCAATTAGGCGTATAGCCCTTTTCCAGGCGCAGTTTAGATTTGCTGATTCGAACCGAATCTCCGACTCGAAATTTGAACGAAGGCGGTTGTTTTCTCCCTTTCCGGGGTTTCGAGATGTCATCTTCTCCGTACAGGGTATGCCACACGAGCCCCTCGTTCTTCTCGTTCACTTCGATGGGAGCCATTTTGATGCTGCGGTGGTAGGAGCGGTTGTAGGACCACACCAGGTCGCTCAGAACGTCAATGTACCGGTGCGTGTTCTTTGCGGTGAAATATTTCCACATTCTCGTCTTCAGCGTACGATTGAACCTCTCCACCACACTGGCTTTGGTTTCCACACTAAACGTCGTAAAGAATTTGATCCCTTCCTTCTTCAATAGAGACTGGACGTGTCGATTGAGAAACTCCGTGCCTTGATCCGTTTGCAGGCACCTGGGCTTTTGCTCGTCCTCGGCTAGGATGGTTTGAAAGGCTTTCGCCAAGGTGGGGCCCGTCTTGTCTTTGATGGGAACGACCCACGCGTATTTAGAAAATACGTCTATGCAGGTCAGGAGATAGCGATACCCGTCATTCTGCCGAGAGAGGGATGACATATCGGCGAGATCAGCCTGCCACTGATCGTGTATTCCTCCGGTTATCACGCGATTCCTTTGAAAACGTCGTCTGATGGGCTTGTGTAAGGTGTGTGTGTCTTGAGAACGCAACCACGCTTCTACTTGTTTTCGGGTGACTCCGTACTTGTTACGCACGGCTCGATGGAGCCGTCCTACTCCGCCGTACCCTGCAGGATGTCTGGGGTCGTAGTAAACCCTATGGAGGACGTCGTGCCATTCCTCGGCAGTATTGGTGGGGTAGCGCTTGCTTCCCCCTCCCGCCTTCGTTCTCCTCCTCTTCCCGGGATTCTTGGAAACCATCCCAAACCACGAAAGAACGTAAATATTCGGCCTCCCATACACATGCACGCGCAATGAACGCGGTCCACTATCTCACAAAAGTGCTCGCCCAAGAACGCGATTTGGGGAAGACAACCCATACGTGTTATTTGTGCCTCTCCAGCTCTGAGACTGACTGTTTCGTTAGAACGCTAGCCCTTTTATGCAGATGCACCTCTTTTATGCACATGCGCCTCTCTCTCTCTATCCTACTCTCTCTCTCTCTCTCTTACACGCTTATTGAACGAACCTACTATAGCAATAAAATGACTTGCACACACAGACACTTCAATGAGATCTTTGCCCATGTTTGTACCACATGAAGTTTATTTCGTGACAAATCACTGGTTCGCGATTTCGGCCAGGAGTTTGCTGGACAGCAATTTCTGCTCGAGGACGGTTTTCAGGACGGCATCGATCTTGTCTGCCCATTCCTCCAGGACATCCCACTGCGGCGCTGATAGGTTGAGCCCTCTCTTGGTCGGGAGAAGTTTGTCGTGATCTGCAGCCGGTCTGAAAAACTCTCGTAGATTCACGACCGCTTCCCCTCTGAACAGCTCCACGATGGCATATCGTTGGTTTCCCAGGTCAAAACGGCTGGGTGGGAACGTGCTCCCGTTGTACTTGTAGGATATGTGCATGGATGAAAACCCGCAAGCCAGGAGCTCTGACGACACGCTGCTCATGTTGCGTTTGAGTGCCAGCCATTGCTCTGGGGCTAGGACCAGCCCTTGTTTACCGGCCTTCCACACGTCTTTCCCGGGACATGGTCGATAGAACCTCCGCACAGCCACCAGCGGTTTCCCCTTATAACGGCCGATGGTAATAAATACGTCTCCGCCGAGAGGGAACCTGACTTCTACTCGGTCGACCTCGTTGATAACCTGAACCTCCGATGTCGGGGGTTGTTGAACGGTCGGGGCTGAGTCGGTCGCGCGCCAAGAGTCTGGCACGTCCGCAGTTGGCGGCGTCCGGGCTCCGTCGTGCCGGGGTGATGTCTGCGTCGCTGCGTCCGCCTGTGGAGGCTTAGAAAGCCCGGTGTACGCGGGCAGTGTCCTCCAATATTGGAGATCTTGCGGATAAATCACTGAGTCGTCCATGGCTCGTCGTGTTCTTGGTCGTCAGCGAGGCTGCGGAGATCCGTAGGTGCGCTAGATCGCGGCGGGTCTGCCTTTTTGAGGACCTCGTTTTCTGCCCCATCCAATCGGCGTGCAGTTCATCCTCTCATGTAAATACAAAGCCGTCTTGCACAGAGCATCGGCCAACCAGCGTACCGTAGTTGGGCGTGTTTTAACATGCTCGGGCATCACGATGCTACGTCACGATGATGCAAACGCGTGCAGTGAGAATCCAACAGAGGCACTGTACAAACGACGGGTACTTGTCGTGCCGCCGACGTTCAAGCCATCCGTCCCATCCACGTTGGCCTAACAACCATTTTCCCGCATAGTCGCAAATCAACGTTGCTAACTCGATCGAGATGGCGTCGGTATTTCTTTCATACCGTTCGTGCGTACACACGTCCACGGCGAAAGACATTGCGGTAACGAGTCGACCCCAGTTTAATCGTTCCTCTTGCAGTACTTTTTCGAGTACCATTTTCAGCCCATCCCTCGCGTTGGGTACGTTGGCCATGAAATTGTCGATAATCTTTTCATATTCCTCGTTCGCCGAGATCGCATCCACCCATTGCACTACTTTAACGCAAGCCACAGAACTGGGGCGTCGCCGATGTTGGGGAAACAAGTCTGGGGCTTTGTGATATAGTAACTGACAAAAGACGTCTGTTGTTTGTGCTTTCAACGTATCCATAAAGACTGATCTCAGCAGATGTTACCGGTTGACATATATATCCATTTCGTCAAGACCACAACACTCAAAATAGCCCCCTATCGTTTAAGTCTTTGCAAATATAATTTTTCTTTGCGTCGTCCAGGGCCACCAGCGACCGGTCGACCGTTCCCACTGTGTTTAACAATTTGCTCCACTGGTCTGAATTCAAGTTGATCCCTTTCGTGCCGGGTAAGATGCTGTCGGGGTCCTCGCCTGGTCTTGGCAGAAAGAACTCGCCCAGGCCCACGATCCGGGTCCCGCCGAAGAGCCCCACAACGGCGTACAGCGTACCGCCCAAGTGAAAACAGCGAGACGAGAACGTTGCCGTGTTGCTGGACGTCGCTGCAAACCTGAAATCCAGCAGCGCTGCAGATACATTCGACATGTTGCGTTTGAGGGCCTGCCATTGTTCGGGGGTCATGACCATCGCCTGATTCCCGGGCCGTATGTCGTAAAGATCGGCCGGGTTGGGACGGTAGAACTGTCGAACTGAAACCGTCGGTTTATCCCTGAAAAGTCCTACAGTCAGGTACGTCTGCCCACCTATCGGCAGTCGTAATTCCCACGATTTGTACCATGGTGAGTATATCGAAGTGAGTCCCTCTTGCTGCTGCTCGCAAGTCGCGCACGGTTCGTCTATCTCCATCGGGACATCTTCGACGGCTCTGGTCTTGAACATGTTGCTAACAAGCTTGGCGTCCTCCAGGCTGTTCACTGGGAACTCAGGGAGGATGTCTTGTGCCATTCTTTTTATAGCGCCAGTCTTTATTTGACCTGCTCCTTTTTGCCAAATAAGGGCGTGTCTCACAAGATGGGCGGGGTGGGGGTCGTCATAGTTACCTTGTCGGGTCAAAAGGTCGACTTGACCCCTGTTTCACCCCTACCCAGAGCTCAGAAAAATACCCCTAGACTAGGCCGGCAGACGATGACCTCTGACCTGCTCCATCTTGCTCCAGAATAATAATAGTCAGCGTACACCTACTATACTACTATGATAACTAGTGAATCTGGTGTCTGAAAACCTTGAGATAGGGGCTGCGCAGAGCATTATAAGTTGGCAAACGATGCAACAAACACTGAGACTTGCATATTCGCCGTGCTTGACATCTCAAGCGAGTAATGTTCCAGTTAGATCACGCACAACCGCCGCTTGTTATCTGGATTTCTGCAATAACTATGCTGTCTTCTAACCGCCTCTACACGGGCCATTGTTATCATCTCATTCCAGCATGAATCACGTCTGCCGTACCAAAGAGTTATGCTATATATTAAAATGTAACGCCAACTATTATAATTCCGCATGGCGCCAAAGACTGACATATTAATAAGAACGGTGAATATAAGAGCTCTACTAAATGCAGCATTTGTGATAACGGAAGTGTGTCCTGGTGTCTGAGACATTCGTTACGAAACCTCTTTTATTTCAATGTGGCGATTTCGAGAAACCTAAAAGACGAATGACAGCTGACGTACATTGTACAGATGAGCTATGGTTCCAGGCGTTACAAGTTATGTGACGGGTGATTGCTGCACGCCATACATTTATCACTGCATAACC
>NC_049981.1:33336952-33338903 GCF_000003815.2 Branchiostoma floridae
AAACCGCTACCAGTGGACTAGCCCCCTGTTGTAGTGATTGCACAACGTTGTGTGGCCCAGGACTACTGAAACGGAGATGGGCGCCGCCATCGGGCGCGGGAAGGACTTTGACTGACCACGTACTCGCATGAAGGAGAAACAGAAAATCCTGGTACCGGCGGATTTCGTAGACGATATCTGAGGCTCTGGCGTAATGCGCTTACTGCTCCAACTCTTCAAGCTACAAATTTGATTGTAAGATTTAAAGAAAACATCCAGACATTCTTCTTTCTTACGCCGCACATCTGTAAGATTCTTCACATGCGTCTATATCTAATGAGATCAAACAGACCCAGGGCGGTAGTAAACCGGGCGGGAACTGTTCTGATGAGCCGGCTTCCTCGCAGGGAAGATGGCGAGTGTCGCTGGTATCTGTAGATTCGACTCCCTGCCGCGTTTTTTCCATCAGAAGAAATCTAGCAGCTATACCGACACAGTGAGAAACTGGTTTACCCGTGCAACACACCAGACTCACGCTGAGAGTTGTAAGTTTCAGAGATGTCGCTATACTGAGGACAGCAGGAGTGGTTGAATCTCTGATGGGTGATAGAATATTCTTTCCACCGTGTTTATTTTTCATCAGAAGGGATATCTCAGAGCAATGCAGACACAGTAAGAACTGGTTCACCCCTGCCGCAAGCCGGACTCACGCTGAGAATTGTAGGTTTCAGAGATGTCGCTATACTGAGGACAGCAGGAGTGGTTCGCGTTTTAAACCCGGCCCCGATGAGTGATGTAGAATCTTTTTTTTCCAATCAGAAGAGATCTTCTAGCCATAAAGTCACATAGAGTCACAGCCTGAAACTTGCTCACGCCTGTCGCAAATCGGACTGGCGCTAGGAGGAGAATGTTTCAGAGATGTCGCTTTTCCGTTGTATTATCGACTGAAGATCATTGGTCAATGAGATCAGTAGAAATTGGGAGATAACTAGAAAGCCTTGCAAATCACAGAAATATCATTGAGATCATTTTAATGATCTCATTAAGAGAAATAAATAAATAAGATTAGTTGAAGAGCTTCGAGACCACTGAGCTAATAAATGCACAGAAGTACGAGGCCTTTTGTTGTGCATTCAAAACGTATGGGTATTGATGAAATTCATAATGATATAGAAATCGTTCAGAACCGTGTTTCAACAATGCTAAAGGTTGACATTCCTAAATTGACCAACAGCGCCCCCCCCCCCACCCACACACCCACACCCACACACTACCAGACACCCACAAGCCCACCTGCGCCCTCCCAGCCGCCACGTGTCTGTTCCAGCACCTCAGGTGTTGGCGGCACATTAAAAGCACCAGATACCTGGACGCTACCTGTTGCACCTGCGCCCAGGTAAACCTTTACATCTGCCACTAAGACCTTTTCAGGAAGCTTTTAAACAAGCCATAAGCACTTAAAGGCCTTTTGTACACCCGGGATCAAGGCAAATTTACCTATCGTGTTTCGGATGGAGGGAGTCGCGGCGGTGCCAAGTTATTTTACAGAAACATGGCGGGCCTGGAACGGCAGTTTCTGATGAAGGAGAAACATTTCCCCTATTTTTGTATTGTTTTCGCACTACATGTCACTTATTTAGATTCATTTCATTTTAACTAATTACAATGTGAAAGTAGGCAAAACAGGTACATGAATACATGTTGCTCTCAAACAAACTGAGGGGAACAATACAGATAGTACATTACAAAATCAACAATATCTACACATGTAAAATGCAACTTATTACAGATTTTAGCAAGTGCTATACATCCACAGAAAAAATGTACCATTTATATGATACATAACAGTGCCAAAAGGAGTCGCTAGAATAGATAAAATGCCTGCGATATTGGTGGTGGTTGTGTGGTTGTATATCATACATATCCGAGGTTTTACCCTTGTGTCTTATCGTCTTATATCATCATACAGTGG
>NC_049981.1:33339003-33355984 GCF_000003815.2 Branchiostoma floridae
TTAAAGTGGAATACAGAGGAAGGGTCCTAAAAATTGCAGTAACAGAAAATAAGTAAAATCGGGTTTCTGCACATTGAAGATGATTTGGCGAAAATGAGATCATCGATTTTGTCAAAATAGTCTCCATTTGATTATTTCTAGTTTTGAGCAAAGTGCGTGTCAATGTCGCATTGGAAAATATTCTTGATGAATATGAACAAAGGGGTCAGAAAGAAAACCATTTGTTTACTAAACAACGTCATCCATTGCAATGTCACACCAGCATCGTGTAAGGTCGGCATAATTCTAATGAAAACGAATAAAATTGGAAAATGAGTCAGGTTCAGGGGTCCCTGTGTTTTGTTGTATTCTGCAACGTGGATCGTGACACGTTCTGTCAATTTGCGATTGCCGTCATTGAACGAAACAAGATTTCAATAAAAATCTTGTCAAGTTAAAGTCTTTATCGCCTTCAATAGATGTAGAAATGAAAAACAATGTTTTAATGTGAATAATATGGTAGTTTGAAGACGTTTTTAATGTTTTTTCGCGACAATTCCTCCAAACACTTGTTGGTGTGTCACTTCCCATCATGCCGTGCGGGTGGTGACGTGTCGGGTTGTGCGCATGCGCCTCATCCGGGATCCTGCCCGGTGTCTCGACGTGGCACAAGATAAGACGGGACAAGTCCAAGATTTCGCCCTTAAGAACCCGAACAGGTGAGTCTTACGTCCAAACCGTGGAGTCGATCGCAAGAGAAGGCTTTAAGGAATGTGTGGTGAAAGTTTGAAGGAAATCCTGTAAGGGAAAGTTGAGATTTTGAGTGTAAAGTGTTGAGGTGTCGAGTAGTCTGGCCAGGTTTCCTGGTGGAACGACTGAGCTGAGTTGTACGTCAAGTTAGGAGTTGTTTTAAAAACTCGACTTTCTTCTTGTTGTTCCTGTTTATGTGGCATTTATCCTTCTGTGATGTTCAAAGTCTTGCTGCTGTGTAGTTATCTTCTGATTTAGAGACGTAATTTGGCTTAATATGAGTTTGTTTACTACCCGATCGATCGACCACAGTGACACGTAGCGTTTCGTATGCAGTATATGGGGAGGGGGGTAGTTTTGGGTACGCCTTTCGGAGGTAATATCGTGTTTTAGACCGTCTTAGTCAGGTTTTAAGATGTGTCTTATTTGTCGACAAGAAATGAAAAGTCATATTGGCTTGAACGCGTCAAATTTAGGGCATTGCTTGGTAATAAATAAGTGAGGAACACATATATAATGTTTATGTTAGCTCCTTCGTTTTTCTTTAAACAAATTTAACTTTTTAGAGAGTTAGAAAGTTTTTCTACTTCTCAGCATGTGTTAAAAGTTTACCAGTATTTTCTTTTTGCCTCTTTAGCTTTCGACAGGTATAGAGGAGTCCAGCAATACCCACCACAGAGACAGCCGTGTTCACCATGAATCCACAGGCAGGCTACAACCAACCCTACCAGGGGGGGTACCAGAACTACGGGGGGTCGCCCCCTCCAGCCGGACAGAACAGGGGGTACGGGGGCCCCGTACCGGGACAACCCCCTCAGCAGAATGCCTACATGAATGGACCCCCTTCTCTGGGCCCCCCTGGGCCCAAGCCTTCGCAAGGGGGTTATGGAGCACCCCCCTCCCAGAAGGGACCGGCAGGGGGGTATGCACAGGGGGGTGGTGACATGCAGAATGGGTTTTCACACAGCGGACAGACATACGGAGCACCGCCACAACAGCAACAGTACGGCAGGTGGGTGGAGAAATGGATATTCTATCTCTTCTGAATTAATGTTATAATATCCGGTAACCATGTAGCTTCTCGACATGTGTAGTGGAGAGTTTCCATTGTTTTGGTGCTCATCTAACTTGCCTTTTACTGAAAAGGAATCATTAAGGATTGTACATGAGTAGTTCTGAGGATTACGTTAAGCCAAAGGTCCCACGTTTGAGGAGAATCATACCTCGAGCACATAAAAACTTTCACTAACTCAATAACACTAGAATTACACCAACGTCTCTTCTTAGTTACACAGCTGCCTTGTTATTTTATGCTATGCTATGAGGCGGTGAAGTGATTGTGTGATACAAATACATGAGCAAAATCCATCCCATTTCCAAATCATGGAAAGAAAGTATGACAACAGTACCAGACGGTACTAGTTGTAGCACTGATCGGGAACAAACATGTTCACAGTTTCCAGTACGCCTGTGCAGCAGCAGGAATTGTGGGTAATATGTCAAAGGTGAAGTCCATGAAAGGTACATGTGTATGAACAAGTCACGTCCGAAATTTGTTCTGCAAATGGTGGAGAGGAGAACTGTTCACAAGTCAGTGGCCGTCGCCTTTTGACATATTTTACCTGCGACTCTTGTTGCTATACATGCATACTCAGAAGAGGAGATGGGTAGACAGTGTCAATGAAGATTTTAGAAAACTGCACTTACAAAAAGCCATCCTCCTTGACAGAGGTGGATGGACAGCAGCAATCAGATCGAAACGACTTGACGAAATGCCCAACCCTTGCAAGGCAGGGAACAACGTCACGGACGCTAAACTGGATAGTGAGTGTGAGTGAGAATAGTGGCCGTACCAGGGCTCTAGCCAGCGTCCGTTTTTCCGTCAATTGACGGAAATTTGCTGCGTGTGACGGAAAAATTTTAAAACCAATCCGTCAACTTTGACGGACAAAAATCTGATAAAAGCTCCTTGGTGGAAGTTACAGGCGGCTTGGGGGACGCCGTCCACGGCCGTAAAAGCCACACACTGTTTGTTTTGCTATTGTTATGATTGTTGATAATGTGTGTCGGTGCCCTTTCGCATACGATAATCTCATTAAAACCCGTTTTTCAAGGTCTCAGTTCAGTCTCTCTAACTCCTGGAATAGTGTTTTCGCGACAATGGGAATTGGCTGACGGAAAAAAATGTCGAGCTGGCTAGAGCCCTGGGCCGTACCTATCCAGGGTTTTACACCGTTCCCCACGTATGCCTGACTAACACTGTTCTACCCTGTCCCCTGTAGAGGCCCTCCCCCACCTGGCCAGCAGCAGTACCAGCAGGGACCACCAGGGCCTCCCATGTCCAGTGTCCAGTCTGGCCCGCAGGGGCCTCCCATGTCAGGGATACAGACTGGCCCGCCAATGTCCAGTGTCCAGTCCGGCCGACCGGGGCCACCACCCATGTCCAGTGGTCAAACACAGGTAGGGCATGTTCTCATGAAACAGTACATAACAATTTCAGAAACACTCAGGAAAATTTAAATCGTAAGTCAGACATTTACATTTGAATGCTCTTATGATGTAAGTGGTGGGGTCTAACCGTCATGTTGCCGAACTGCAGGGCGTTCGACCCAGAAACCAGAGGTCCTGGGTTCAAATCTTGTCATGCTAAAAAGGCTATGGGACTTACTTTACCTATACCTACCTTAGCTATTATGTCATAGCCTAACCTGATTTGCGTCATGTACTCTACAAATGTTGCATGACAGATGACTTGCATCAGGCCTGCTTTATGTACATTAGGATAAAGGTCTCGCCCTCCCATCGGTTGAGTGATGCACAATACAACATGTAGATGCAATATGAATTATAGTGTAATTTTGAGAATGCAATTCTTTGTACACCTGTTTCCCAGGTAACTGTAAGTGTTCCACATATTTGTCAGGGCTCGAAATACTGGGTGCACCCAAATATTTTCTTAGGTTTGTGTATGTAAAGAATCAAAGTATACTAGTATATGTCATATTCTTGACATCTAAGTGTTAGAAATATAATAAAAATGTCTATCATGGTAGGTTATTACTTAAATTTAAGTGGTGCACCCAAAAAATTTTTGGTGCACCCAATTTCTTGAGCTGGGTGCACCAGTGCACCTAATCCCAAAAATGAATTTTGAGCCCTGTTTGTACCTGTCTGAGATGTAAAACTTTTCTATGTTCCAGATGGTGAACCAGATGCAGACCATGAGTCTGTCCCAGCAGAGACCAGGTCCTCCTGGTGCAACCATGGTGAGTTAGCAAGGCCATTTTTTTGTTTGTCTTATGTTCACAGGGTATCATAGCAAAAGAATCTTTTACATTAATTAATTAATACAATCAAGATTGTGGGATAAACAAACCAAATTTGTTAATTCTTGTTCCAGGGTGCCCCCCCTCCCAGCAGCATGCCCCCTTCATCCTACGGACAACCACAAGGTCCCCCCGGAAGCTCTGCACCCCCCTCTAGTATGTCCATGGGACCCCCCTCCAGCATGTCCATGGGACCCCCCCAGATGGGCCCCCCTGGACCGATGTACAGCTCAGCTGGGTACGCCCCACCCAGCTCCCAGCAAGGCATTGTGGGAATGGTGAGTTGCCATGACAACATCTTTTCTTGTAGACTTTCTACATCCATGCACATGCTTTAATCTTCTGATAGTCTTTAAATGTTTCAATGACATCCTTGAGAAAAATATGACAGTCCTGTAATCCTGTGGCCGAGCTGTGAATGTGATGTCTGTGTTTAATTGTCTTTGTCTGTACCACATCCATCCTCACTTGTGTTATGATTGACGTACCAACCAGACAAACCAACGATTCTGCGCTTGCCGTGTTTATTCCGCGTGTCTGTAGAACATGTTCTCAGTTAAAAACAGAAATTCTATCACACGATGTGTGGAGACTTGCCCCCATCTGGTGGAAACCCCACACATCGTGTGGAAACTCCACGCATCGTGTGGAAACTGCAATCTGTCCTATGGCGATTGATGAGCAGCGCGTGACGCTTGTCCGTAGAAACAGCCCTCGTGACGCACAGCGGCATTACGTGTCACGTGTTGCCTCCGGGGCGTACGACAGACATTGGGCAGTTTGCGGCATCACTGAATGTGCCGATGTCGTAGGCAGCCCACTTTCGCTTTGCAGTACATTTGTAGGTCAGGGGTCATATGCGAATGCCTGAGACCTTTCCCACCCTTGATTCGACCCACGCCACACTCGTCTGGTCACCAGGGTTCACGGCTGTGCGCTGCAGTGTGATGTGTTGTGGTGCGCCATGAGAGTCGCAGTGGGTTTGTGTGAACCGAAAACTATCCTAGGCTACTGTCCTAGGGGAATCATCATATGTCGCGCAAATTCCCTCCTATGAACCGGTCGTAGTATGTTCTACCTTCGGTCTTTTGTATGTTCTACATGTAACGTTAGGTATAATCCATCAAAAGAGTGCTGTATTTAACTAAACATTCAGTAGATCTATAGATACATGCCAGGTATCCTGACATTCCTAATAACTCCAATTCTCTTGTCTAGATTTCATCTGCTTCTAACAGGTATTTTAGGTAATACAAAATCTAACACAAAAGGAGGATAGTCGTGACACCAAGAAATTTGATATTTTTGTGTAGCCTCTTATTCTTGTCCTAGGGGAATCATCATATGTCGCGCAAATTCCCTCCTATGAACCGGTCATAGTATGTTCTACCTTCGGTCTTATGTATGTTCTAGGTATATTCCATCAAAAGTGTGCAGTATTTAACTAAACTACTATAGCGCCCACCATCTCTGTTCAGGGATGGTTGTAAAGCTCTGATGTAGATGGCTTCTTTGATCTCTCTAGCAAAAAAGTTTGGCTCTATGTCCAAGATTTTAACTTTGTCCAGTGAAACCGAATGACCCGGTGATTCTATGTGAATATGTTGGGAAAGTTCTGAGGTTGTTGAACTCGGGCGTCTGTGCTCAGGGAACCTGAACCCTATGATCCACTGCGTATTGCGTCACGTGTTCAATCTGCATAACATGATGTCACAGCAGCTGGAGCTGTTCAGTCGAAAATTTGGGTGTGTTGGAAATTACAATTTAACTAGTTCAACAATGACTTCTACCAACACAGATAAACTTTAAAGTTTGTATTTATTACATTCAAGAGATACAAGTTCTATTGGAATTGTATCTCTTGAATGTTTCATTTTCAGTAGGCTATATGCTAAATATGTTAATGACCCACCTGTTTCTCATTGTGTATGGTGTCATAAGGCCTGGTCCTTTGCTATTACCACCTTATAAAACCACCCCTTGTTCGCTTCACTCATTTGTTGGTTTTATTTGGTGCTTATAACAAAGGACCAGGCCTTATGACACCATATTCGCACTTCACAGTGCGGGTCAGGTCATTACCCCTTAATTATACCCAAGGGCTATCATATTTAGTTATATACACTATTACTCATGCTTGAAGTCTTGCCCTGGCTAAAACAGAAGCTATTCCCTGCTGTTTGTATTTACATGTACTTAATAAGCATTAGTGTATAACAAGCCGTGACAGATAGATTTGTATCAGAGTCCCATGTGAGTGATGATGTGACCTCACTTAGCCTCTGACAGAGAGAAAACCCTACAGAACACTTTCAGGCAGATGGTAAAGATGTACTAGTAGACTCAAAAGTCATCACAAAACTAAATTATTGTTATCAAAGAATTAACCTCTAACCCACTTTGTCCTCATTCACACCAATTACTATAAAGTTGCATTTAACAGCATATGTATGCACAGAGTTACTTTGTATCATAGAGAAACAAGAGATCTATTGTTTTCATTAGTATCTTTGGTCATAGGAAGAAGTAAACTTGAAGATTGAGATTGATCAGATTGAATATTTTAATGATGGTGATCATTTCCCCAATTTGCTTAAATAGTATTCCACAGGAGAAGTTTCCCTAGGCTTATATACAGGTCTATCTAGGGCCAATATTATATGTGTCTATCCATGTTCCACAAAAGATGGATCATTGTAGATCTATTGTAGCCACATCTGTTTTGTGTTAGGCGATGAGAGATTAGAGCTTTGGCCTGTTGAGGCCAGAATTACCATCTCCCCCCTTGTGTGTCTTTTACACAGTATGTGCTACATTTTCCAATTAAGTACTAAAGTAGTCAACTACAAAATGAGGAAAATATCAGATGATATAAAATTGAATGTTTCTGCAAATCTGCCTTGGGATGTAATGAAGCATTGGAAGTTCTGGTAATGGTTTAAATAGATGCTCAGTTTTGATTTGCCAAGTAAATTTAAGGTAATGTCTAGGATTATAAGGTTGTGGTGTCAAAAATCTTGCATAAATGTCCACATTTACTCATACATCATTAAGATGTGCTCTACATGCTGAAAACAGTTACTGACTTTGGGGTCAAATAGTTAAGTTCAACCATTCAGATATCTTGATCCCCACCACTTGTATCCTCTAGGAGTCAAAGTTCTTATGTTCAAGCAGATGTAAGGACCTGGCACAATCATGTGTTTGCAATTTTAGTAAGACTATCTTAGAGAATTGTACTACGAATTACTTATAAGTCACCACATTGAAAGAGGCAAACCCCTAGAAAGTGTATTAACTTCCAAAAACATTTAAAAGCACTGAAAACACTGAGACTGAACCAGATCTTTACATCTGCTTAAAAGTTAACCATTAACTACTTCCAGCAGTGAGCAGTGACAGGTCAAGGCGTGTCCAATTGGAGATAACAGCCTCAGCAGCTAGTAGGTATAAATGTACACCCAGTTCCTGGTATAACGTTACACGCTGGGCAGTGAGACTGGCCCACCTGACTCAACTCAGAGGAACAATCTAGAATATTTCTTAGTATTGAACTCAATATGTAAAGTCTACAAATATACTTACTAATTTTGGGGACCAAACAGATCTAATAATTGCTAATTGTTTGTCAGATACACATTGTAGAAGTCAGAAAAAAAGGGCTCATAGCCCTGAGGCAGACAGTGGAACAAGAATGACACTAGTCTCCTTGGGGAGGATCAGATTCTCAGAATGATGTTATTCCTTTCAGAGGAGGACACAGCTGAGCTCAGTTGCATATCTGAAACCAGCCTTATGTGATGATAGACTGATGGCTTCTGGAGTTACCAGTTTTGAGTGTTATAGTATTATCACTGTGTAATTACTGCTTTCTTGCTCAAGCTGTACATTACAAAGTATAACTTATACAGTACTATAAGCCAGGGCAGAATAGGCTAGCCTGGATGCTAGACTGCTTCCAGAGCCTTAGCATTATAGCCTGGATACCATACCCCTGGACCTCAAAAATCCTGCCAGACCCCTGCACGATAGATCATAGATACTAGTACCTGAGATCAGGCTGGGGTTTGGATACCAGGCTATTTAGCATTAGGACCATCGACTCCTAGTCATCACCTCCTTGACTCCAGGACATACATGCTCTCAAGGAAATTTGAGGATTGGGTCTAACCGAGAGGGCCTGTCCTAAAGCCCCCTTTACAAATCAAGAATTTAGCTCGGCCGAGTTGTTGGCGAGCACCAAATGGACATTTTCGGCCGGAGTATGACCGGCGTTTGGGCGATTATGCGGGCCTCGACCGATTTTTAGCAGCTCGGCCGGCGTTTGCGGGGCAGCTCGGCCTGCGCTTAATTTCAGCGAGGCCTCGGTGGCGAGTGTTGAGCTCGGAGAGCTCGTCAATGGGTTGCATGTAGCTCGACCGGAGCTTGTCCGGGCAATGGCCAAGACTTGGCCAATACTCGGCCCGCAACCCGACGGTTTTTGACTCTCTCTTTTTCGGTCGGAGTTTGCCTGAACTCTTCTGCCTCGCGCCAGACTCGTTCGGGCTTCCTGCAATAACCGGACGATATTCCGTCCGACTTTTAACAAGTTTGGCGTGCTTTGGGCGAGCGTCACGATGTGCTGGTGTCGCTGGGAGCTCGGGAGGGCTCCGGCAGAATTTTAACTGTCACCTAATCAATTTGACACCTGTGTTGAACACGTGCCTTTGTTTTGGGCTTTCATCTTTAGTAAACAGTTTGTTCCGAAAAATAGATACATAAAGACTACTGTATGAACTTAAGAAAGCTGCGTACCTTTTATAATGTAAGGCAATTGGACACGAAGACAATACTTCCTATTTATTTTTTGGATGTGTGAGTTCATATATTCTTCATGTCTGAAGGCTTCCAGTCTGTAACTCGGACGGCCTTCGCTCGAGGTTCGCCCAAGGTTCGCCCTAGGTTTGCCCGATTTCAGCTTTGTCTAAATTATTGTATTATGTTGAATAAGACTGGTCTGTTCACTTTGTGGCTCTTGTGGTAGTTTTCGGATTGGTGTATCACAACATTCCAGTTGATATTATTGTTTTCAGCGTGCTCGTCGACTCCACTCATGTCCTACATATATTCCGCAACTCAGAAATTACATTTGACACAAATATTGGCTTTTTACAAGGTTAGCCAGTTCTGACTTCGTCCACGTTCAAGACATAGTACAATCTCTTTAACAAATTATAATCAGTTGTGTTGGACGGACGTCGGACGGGCTCCGTCCATTTGTAAAGGGGGCAGATTTTCAGCGAAAAATACAGCCGATACTCGGGCGATGTTGAAATTCGGCGAGCTCTGACCGAGCTACAAATTCGGCCGGCGTCCGCATGAATTGTAAAGCCGGCTTAAAGGGGCATGTTGCCTGGTCCCTGGAGCTAGGAAGCTGGCCTGTTTTCTATGGCCCACTAGCCTGATTAAATCACGCTTATAGCAGCCCGCCAAACAGTTACAGCCCTGGACAGCGGAGTTTGTGTTACACAGACTAATGGCCCACATGGCCTAGGAGGCAGTCTGGAATTGCATCACTTTCACATGTCACATGGTGGTCTGGGGGTTGATGACACGGTGTCCTGAAATACAATCTGTGGCCCACTGAGCCAAGCACTGTGGTTTACTTAGAGGGAGCTAGCTGCTGGGGAGGTTCATTGTGGTGGATCAGGCCTGAGGTAGACCATGCTAGGCTTGTGAAATACTTGACTGAATGTACAATTAGGAAAGGGATGATTGTTCAAGCTTTTCTGGGTCTCAATGTTTAAGCTGCTATCTATTGTTAATTGCATACATCCATTCAGATGTCTTGATCTTCCACCACCTCTACGGATGAAATGAGCGATCCCCAAGCAGCTGAAAAAATCTCAGGCTCAATGATGTTTTATATATACAGTTACAATGTAAGTGAAAAGTTTTGAAAATGTGAATACAATATTAATAGTAGAGTAGAGTAGAGTTGAACTTCTTTTGTTGGGTAGGGATAACAGTTACACTGAAACTAAAATAAGGTCATGAACAGGTCACAAAGAAGCTCTGTCCACACTCTGTTTGCCCAAGTGCCTGCTGGTCTGCCTGTTCCCCCTTAGCATGGTTCCTTGCCCATGGAGAATTTTATGTGGAAAGTCAGACCACCTCTGGAAACAGCCCCTACATGGAGTTAGTCCTAAAGGTGATCAAAGGTCTGTCAGGATTTGAAGTCTTGAAGTGTGTTTCCACCCAAAAGCTACTAGTACTAAGGCCATACCAATTTTATTGATTGGTTCACGGATTCGCTCGCTCCTATTTTTTGGAAAATAAAAAATAAAAATTACCACTCAGCAAATTTTCACCATTAAAGAAACCATTCACCAACTTTCTGGTGTAGCAGATTGGCCTTTATATTATAAGCTCCTTAAAATGTGGGCATTGTTATTGCAGTTATATTTTTCAGTCATGAAAGATGGGACAAACATAAAAACTGACACTACTTTTGTAATTTTCAACGAACAGGTTCTGTTACTGTACAGTAATGGTGTTTTTGTACTTTTTTCAAGCTGAAAACTTTTTATTCCTTATGTTTTGGATTAGCCCTTATCTTTACCCCAACCATTTTACAATTTTTTTTTTTCGCCCTGTCGCTCTCTCTCTATCTATTTTTTTGAAAATCCGTGAACCAAGAAATTAAATTGGTATGGCCTAATACAGGGCAAAACCCTCCTGTCCTGGACTCCCCACTATTGAGTCTTTCCTCTGTAACTAGGTCACTTGTGGGCACATCTAAATACTTATCAGGAAATCCATCATACATCCCCTTTTCCCTTGTTAGAAATCCCTATTTATTCTGTAACCAGTCATTACTGAAAGATCATCATATATTGTACATAGGTAAAAAGAGACTACTATCCGTAACAAACGTTAATGCTACCAACAAACTAGAGTCTGAGTGTCCATACGAAAACGGTGGTGACAGTCTAGAACAAACAAACAAACTTCCAGTTGAACTATGCATTCATAATTTGTTTTCAGACTTTCCATTGCAAAAACATGTAATGGTTAAACCAACATGAGTGAATAAAGGGACATATCCGAATTTTTTTTTTCACACATACATTCACATGTATTGTATAGAAATTATCCTTTATACATTCTATGAAAGATAAACATACAGTGATAGTACCAAATCCCTTCTTACCTCGCTCTCTGTTCGGGTTTAGATATGGGTGTTGTATCGGGTGGCTTTAAAGCCAAAGCCCAAACAGAGGCTAGGTGGTGGAGACACTGCGCGGAGATGCTTTCTTTTCTTTCTCCTTCTCCCTCCTCTTTTCTCTTAATGTCTTCTTTTTTTTTTTTTTCTTTTTTACACTTCTTTTCAGTCTGTATTACCACTAAATACCTCAGGGGGGCGCACAATGGTTCATCCCCCTCCAATCCTGCCCCGCGACACGGAGTGAGACCACATGTGGGGCGTATGGTATCAAACCCGCTCATCACGCGAGGCATGACGGGATAGTACCAAATCCCTTCTTACCTCGCTCTCTGTTCGGGTTTAGATATGGGTGTTGTATCGGGTGCTCCTGCCTTCTACCTTTCACCCAGATGCTGTCTCTCTTCTCCCTCTCCCTATCTTCCAATACTCACAAATACCAAAACCTACCCCTAACTCTTGGTTTCCCTCACCTCTCGATTCTTCCCATTGCCTGAACAGATCACACAAGCGCCATAACGTTTCGTATTCACTTCTCTTTATTTTATCGTACGCTTAACCAGCCTCGGGATTGCTCTTCTAATGATGTACCAAAACTACTATATGCCAGTTCTTTTGTTTATCATGAGGGCCGATTGGCTCGCACCCCCCATTGCCATGGTGACGGCTCTAGCCTTGCGCAAAACCGTGAATTACTCTCCTCGTGACGCACTAAAAAACTACTTAATGCACGTTTTCTTGTTTATCTACCCACCAAGAAATAACCTCCAAATCTGTCCTCTGATCTATACATCTAGGCAAAAGTCTACAGAGATTCGCCAGCTCATGCGTCATGCCGGAAAAACCACTTGCTCACCCCTACCAGCTAAACAAAGCGAGAATGTTTCTTCTTAACCATCGCACAGTCGTGTGAGAAATTGAACTAAAACACTGGTTTGTAGTCTGTGCGGTTGTTTTGCTGATACACTGCTATTGTTCCCGTGGTTCGTTGTCCGGGGTTATCTTTCTGGGCTTCTGGCGTTACTTGCTCGCGTAGAATGGCTGCGGGGGACTCGCCGTGGCACACCTTCCTAAGTTGCATGTATCGCTGGGCTGTCGCCTTTTCCCGCCATCCCACATGTGCCATGAGGGCCGATTGGCTCGCACCCCCCATTGCCATGGTGATGGCACTGGCCGTGCGCAAACCGTGAAGGGTGTCCCCTTCGTACCTGTTTATCTCGATCAGGTACTCCTTGAAACGGCTCTGTGCTGCGTCGTAAGAGAAAGGTTCGTTGATCACTTCTTTGGACTTGCTCACCGCTCGGAAAAGGTACCCTTTTGAGAGGTCAATGTGAAGGGCCTTGGCCATGGTGATGTACGCCTGTAGGCCTCGGACTGGGCAGATGGAAACGTTCTCGCAAACCAGGACTGGGAAAGTGTTTACTGTCCCGTCCCGCAACGTCTTGCCGAACGTGTGGTTGAAGAGGATGCCTTCACTCTCTGGCAGCCACGCCAGTTCTTCCGCCTTGCACCTGCCTAAGTCAGACGCTCTATCAGCTGCAAAGAACATGACTTTGAAAAACGCTTGGTCTCTTGCCAACGTGAACAGCGTGCTCTCTTTGGTCCCGGGGTCACTTATCTTCTTGGCAATATGCGTACACAATGCTTCTAGCTTGTTATGGAAGACTGGCTGAGCTTGCGTCGGTTGAATTAAGGCGTTAGCTTGTTCCGCCTTTGTTATTCTCAGGTATTCTCGTAACATGGGTGCTGCGGCCGGATTCCCTGTGCATATCGCCTCATTCCATTCGCCGCCCCTCCCCGATTTTATGAAAATTGCCCGTAGTTGTCCAATGAGAGAGTCTACCGTTCCCGCTGCCAGCCTTTGCGGGCAGCCACAACCTGACTTGCGCTTTTTTCCAAAGTTTTTGCACCCCGTTCTGTGGACTACCGTCTTTCCTCCTTCATCTTTCCAGACCAAGAAACTGCAGATGTCCTTTGGTGATGCCGTAGTAAGGTCCTTGGGGGGGGATCTACTACCTAGGAAATTTTTCAACTCGCTTTCCAGTGCTGCTTTTTTTTCTTTCCGTAGTCCGAGTTTGCGGCCAATTTGTTTATTTCTTCCAGACGTGTTTGAATCCTGTTTTCGTCCACGTTCAGCTTTTCCCTTGGTGGGGGGAATGGTCGTCTTTCGTAGCCACACATCTGACACCGCCTGAAGTTGTGGTCGTTGGGGTGATGACATTCCGGGCATGCCACTGATGGAGTCCATTGCCTCGGAATTAAGGGTAGTGGCTGTATGCGGGTGAAGAAGAGGGGGGTGGCGTTTAATCTTGACATCGTGAAACGTATGTTCTAATGGTATTCTATGGTAAAAATGCCCTGGTGTAAACGTTATTCATGTTCTATCCTGAAAGCCCACAGTTCGTACTTGAAAGCTTTCCCCGGTTTCAGACCTTGTTTCGATGGGAACCATAGAGCTGAAGTGTTTCCTGCTTCTGCTAGTTTTATGCTTTTCCTCGCTGCCCGCAGCAAAGTCGGCCACCACAGGGGTCTTGGGCATAGCTTGGGGACGACCACCGTCACGTCTGCTTTCCATTGTATCAAAAAGTTGATAACTGCCCCTGTCATGTTGATGGGTGGGAAAACATACGCATTCTCTCTTTGCCCCCCCGGGGAAGTTGTGGGATTGTGTCTAAACATATCTACACCTGCGGACTCTGGAGTCGGGTAAGGGGTATAGTGTCTTAGCGGGGTACCTGAGTCGTCCCTTTGCGCGTTAGAGTCTAAAGCCATCAGGTCTATTGAGTGTCCCTGTCGACCTCCAAATGCTGACTGTACTCGTTGCCATAGGTGAGGTGCCAACATGCAGTCCGTTTTGGACAATTGTCTGGATGGTTTATCTGCTTCGTTGTCCTTTGTCTTAACGTGCGACATAGACAGTGATATGTTCAGAGCTATTGTGGTTTGAAAGATGTTCTTGATCTCCTCGTTTAACGGCAGAGCCCGTGCTCCGTCGCCGCGCCACGAGTCTACTACTGCCCTGTTGTCTACTTTTATGTGTACTCTGGAATTAGCGATCCATTTTTGGGCTGCTCTTAAGGTGAGAGCAACTGCTTTTGCTTCCTTGCAATTGATGTCCTTTACTCTGTCTTGTTCTGGCCAGTAATCCCCTAGTCTTACGTCCGACTCTGGGTACCCCACACCGTGCAGTACCGCACCCCATCCGTAGCCTGACGCGTCAGATGCTATAGTGATGGATGAGTGACGCTCGTCCCTCCACGGGACCGGCTTCATCTCCTCGTCAACAAAGCGCCAGTGTTTTATTTCGTCGCGGACGCCATCTGGCAGTTTGGTGCGGATTTGCCCCTTTTTTGTCATCTCGCCAACCAGCCTATTGCACTGTCTAGTGTAAATGCGTGCTCCTGGGGCCATGAGTGCCATTGAGACGCATTTTCCGACGAATTTCTGTAGGGTGTTAAGAGATACCATTGGGGTGCTAAGGATTGCCTCCCTAAGTGCTATGAACTTTAGGCGTTTATCTTCTGGAAAAAAGACACACCATCCTTGGAGTTGAGTCCTGCGCCCAAGTGTACCAGAATTTGTGTCGGGATTATGATACATTTGTGTAAACTAAGGTAGTACCCTGCCCTCGTGAGCAACTCGCACATGACGTAACTCGCTCTCATGGCCTGCGTGTATGGGTCGCGGGGCTGTGTGCTGGGTGGTAGGGATACATCTCTGCCATCCACACGGTCCGGGGGAGGTTGACCGAGGGAGGGCGGGGCTGTAGTTTCACCTTCTAAGTGGTCGTCGGGGGGCTGTTCTAGGATGGGTGGGGCTGTAGCTTCGCCGTTTAATCGGTCATCAATATAGAGCATTGTCGGTACTCCTAGATGTCTAGCATACGAAGAGATTACACTTCCTGTAGTGTGGAAAATGAAAGCTGACGCGGCCCAGCCGAATGGTAATGATGAGTAGACATATAGGACACCATCGAATTGGAAACCAAAGTAGGTCCAACTTTCTTCTGTCAGGCAGATGTGTGAGTAACCACTTTTTTCGTCTGTGTGGGTCATGTATCCGCCCTTGTACAACATTCTTGGGGCTTCTGTGATTGAGTCCAAGCTGAATGGGCAACGTTTTGTCCAGAGGTTAAGAAAACGCCCGTCCCAACACATTCTTGGTTTTGATGGCTCAACAGTAAGGGGCAACACTAAGTGCGGAGGTTTACACTGCCCTACTCTCCCCCACACCTTGATGGAACCGTCCGCCAACCTGTCTTTTATCTGAGAGACTAGAAAGTCACGGTGCTCTACGCAATTTCTGGCGTTGGGCAGAATGATCGATGGGGGTGTGGCGGATTCGTATGTGTTGCCTTTGAAAGAACCGCTGAAGGGTGTGAAAAAGTCATTGACGTTTACTTTATTTTCGATCCATCCTAACACTTCTTCTCCTTTGTCGGAAAATGGTGCTAGCTGTGCCCATACCTCTTTGTTGTTGTGGAGAGAACCGGCTATAAAGTGATCTGGGTTTCTAAAAGGTAGGGTGGTCGGGTCCATGCTCGCTGGGGTGGTCATGGCCTTCTCCGCTGGTATTGGGGTTGCCGGGACTGGCGTTGACCACGGCTTCCCCTCGTGTGTCACCCACGTGGTGTCCTTATCGGTGCGTATGGCCACGTCGTAAGGATCGAACAAAGCATGGCGGCGGGGTGACTTTTCCGGCCAAGGGGTGCCCTTCGTGGTTGCGCTCTAAGGAAAAAAACAGGGTGTAGGGAACTGAGGATCTAAGAGATACGTGACAAATACGAGTTATTTGCTATCATGTGGGGGGTCGCCTCCGTCCCTGGATTGTAGCTCCCGCCCCCTCCCTCTACAATTAGCGATGACACACTTTGGATGATCAATCAATGGCTGCCGGAGACTTCTCAGAAACCATTTCGGGGCCAGATGGCGGGTGGGATTTCATGAGGACATATGAAGTGGATTAGCTTGGTGGTGTGTGGGGTCCGTCGATTCTAATGACAAAGCTTCCTGTGGTGTAAGATATCTACTGTAACTCCTGAAGATTGAAGTGTCTTCTCCTGTTCCCAATTTTTTTTTTTTTTTTTGGACCGCGACAAACTGTAACTGCGGAACCGAATCGTTCCGATAACAAATACAAGAGAATTTTTTTTTTTTCACGTGTATCTACTCCCTTCTTAGAAATATACTTCCGAGAAGTTGGAAACCGAGAAGCCAAAGTGCGTTACAGTGTCTATCCAAGGCCGTTTTGGTTTTCAAAGGGGAGACGGAGAGCCTTTCTTTCACCTGGTCAGTACTTCTTGTTGGGGTCACTGGCTCAGATAGGACTACGCATCCATCACAATCATCTGACGCTCACCCTGCTTCTAAGGTCAAAGCACCAAAAGGCAAGGAGAAATGACACGGATATATGTGTGTATGCAACACTTTTTACTTTATTCTTTCGTTCTACTTTCTACAGAGATTGGTAATATGGAGGGAAAAACTCCGGACGGGGGTTCAAACAGTCTCTATTCGTGTTACAAGGAAAAGGAAACAAAACACTTGGTTGATCTGTCACTTTATCCTGTTATCAGCTTATGTTGTCTTTCGTCTATCACATCCTCTGTCCTACATGTGTCTACGTGAGGGAAAGAAACTTTCTAACTGAGTCAATGCTTTGTTAATATCTATTTCTACTAATTCTAGGGTTACTTCTAGATCTGACCAACAGTCTTCCAGAG